>NC_092213.1:43548613-43570552 GCF_043381705.1 Parasteatoda tepidariorum
ACAAATACCACAATTTTGAAAATAAAATTAAAATCTGATTTCGAGAAATCTTTATAAAGAAAAAATTACAATCTATATTTTATTTTAAGTGTTATATAAGATGCCTGAAATCTTGAGAAATAACATGTCATTGCAGTTTTGAATTATTTCATTTAACACTATTATAGACAAAATCTAAAAAAAATATTTTCAAAGGTCTTACTTGAAAATATTTTGATTGTTTATTAAGTCCAAAACTGGGATAGAGTTGCAAAGAAAAAATAAAGTTAATCCCTTTAAGTGAAAGTAAAACATCTCTTAAGTTCAAAGCTATTTTTAGAGTCTTAATTGAGAGGAAATGAGAAAAAAAAAATAATTCTTCTTAAAGCCGGATGCATGCCATAAATCTCTTTTTCACAACTTAATGTTCTTATAAAATTATTTGATTGCCTCACGGCAAAAAATACAAATGTTACAACTTTAAAGATTTTCTATACATTCCAATTTTTCAGTAAGGTCTAATTTGCATTTAAGAGAAAAATAAATGTTTAAACTGGGTAATACAGGAAATTATTTTGATGTAAACTACTTTAATTACCGAAAAATGCGAAAATGAATAATGGTAATGTAGGCATCAGTAATTTTATTTACACTAAAATGTCGGATGGGGCTGATTTGGTACTTCGCGTTTTTCGTTGCTCTGCAATTCAAAAAATAATTTACTGAAAGTGTTGAGTTATTCTGACTTTTAAAAATTTGATACAATTTTGCTGTTTATTTAATCATTCATGTTCTAGCCTCAAAGAAACGTATTTAGGTAGCTTTATACCTAGAATGAAGGGTAAAGCCAGAGTGGCTTCTTACGTATTTTGATAGGTAACCCTTAACCCCTTGTGATTTGGGTATTTTGGTATAGGTATTTTTGTATTAGACATTTTCATTTACCAAATCGAATGAAATATGACAGAATTTTAATGATCTAACCTACATCTTGTTTTCAATAGATTAATTATAATTATATTTAAAGTTTTCGTATGTCCACATAATCTACACACTAACAATCTGGAAAACACATTGGACCTTTCAGTCTTTATAGGTATGCAATAATGTTCAGTCTTTCCGGTGTTAATTAATAGTATTTATTATATTATGCATTTGAAATGTTATCTCTAATTTTCTTTTTTCAGCACCTTTATTTTAAATGAATTGTGCAATATATGACCACAATATTCAATGGTGACGCATTCGCAAGTGAAAGAGTTTCGTAGGTTTGACTCCACAAAACGCAAATGCTGTTTAAAATTTGTAACTAAAACACCACTCAAATTCTAGTGTTCCTTATAATCAATTTTTTAGTTTTTTTTAAATATTAATTTTCTTTTCCCTTTAGTTGTAGTATAAAGGAGGCGCACTTTTTGCTTTTTTGAAAACTGTTCATTTATTTTAAGTGTTTCGTATAAATGCATACCTTTTTCTTATACGTATGCTTATTTATAGATAAATGTCTGTATAAAACTTAAAATAGACGAACAGTTTTTATTAAAAACCAAAGGTATGCAGCCCCTATGCCTTTTCCTATTGCAGGAATAATTGAAAGACCTTGAATATTAAAATTATTATTAGAAACTCATAAATAATATGGGTTATCATTCTTAGAATTTATTGATATTTTTTGAAAACTCGAGAAACGATATATTCTATAAACATGAATGAAGAATTAAATGCACTTGAAATATACAATGAAAAATGTTGTTATGCAGTTTATTACTATTGTAATTTGATAAAATTCGCGAAAAAAAATTTAACTGTACAGGGAAAATCTAATGGTTTGATTTTCGTCAGATTTCTCTTTATTTCATTTTTTTTCTTCCTAAATAATGTTAATTAATAATAAATTTAATAAATTTGTAACTAATAAATAGTGCAAATGCATCCATCTGTTTATTATTACAACAGACACTTTAACATTAAAAAATGACTATCAAATTTTTTTATGTTCAGGGTTCTAATGCACCATGTAAATCGTAGAATTACTTTTCGTCTCTATGCATGGAGAGAAAAAAAAATTCTAGTTACATTATCGTCATGTACTGTCATGACATATGTGTTTAAAAAAACAATAGCTGTGGTTAATGAAGTCAAAATATATGGTATTTAAACCATTCATTTTGCAATTTATCCGTTTATATAGTAAAGCTAAACCTGAAATGCTGATTGTCAAAAATGTAGTACTCATTACTACACATTTAGTTAAAAATGCAAAACTGAAATGCGTATTTAAGTAAATAAATGGTTCTTATACCATGCTCTAAGGTATCACGATAAAATTACTAAACGTTACTACATTTAACAAATTTTATCACATATTGTAAAATCATATTTTATTGCTAATTTCGTCAAAATCGTCATCAAAGCGTTTCGTCAAAAATTGATGTTTTCATACAGTCAGAAACACGGTAAATTCTTCTATGTTCAGATAATTTTGTCCATTTTTTTCTCAGTGTAATGTAACATCATTCATCTTAGTTTCCTTGAAAAAATTTACTATTTCCTTATTTTATTTATTATATGTGAATACATTATTTCGCCCTAGGCAATATGCACTAAAAAGAGTAAAAAAGAAATATCAATTTGTCATGAATCTTTGTATGTATGAATAGTATTTTACAGCATTTCCAAATGTTTTACGAAAGAGAAACACACATGATAATTAACAATGAAAGATAATGAAACGTATAATTTCATGGCTATTGACTTACCTGTGAAACTGTTGACACATTTATAAGTCATGATGTGCATGTTAATAACCATATTAACGTATTAATAACAAATATTTAATGGTAATGATAACGATGTTTGTATCAACCATTTATATGTGGATATTGTTAATGTATATTATGTCAGGCAAAGTATCGTGGTAAGTAATAACTGCAATGTATTTCATGTTTTTGCTTATTAAATTATACACATAACATGTATATTTTATAATAAAAAGTTCGTTTTTTCTTGCAAATCATAAATTTTTAAGTAAAATGAAAAAACGTGCTTAAAATGCTTTAAATAACAAATAAAATAATTGAAATTGAAATTCATATGTATTTACAAATCAACTGCTATATTTCCATTTATAATATATTGTCCTAATGTTTTCTGTAATCTAAGCGAACACGATTGAAATATTTCTTTATAACACATAGTATCGTCTACCTATCAAAATGCCAGNGATAATTAATAATGAAAGATAATGAAACGTATAATTTCCTGGCTATTGACTTACCTGTGAAACTGTTGACACATTTATAAGTCATGATGTGCATGTTAATAACCATATTAACGTATTAATAACAAATATTTAATGGTAATGATAACGATGTTTGTATCAACCATTTATATGTGGATATTGTTAATGTATATTAAGTCAGACAAAGTATCGTGGTAAGTAATATAAAAAAATAAAAAAGTAATATAAAAGTAAAATAAAAAACGTGCTTAAAATGCTTTAAATAGCAAATAAAATAATTGAAATTGAAATTCATATGTATTTATAAATCAACTGCTATATTTCTATTTATAATATATTGTCCTAATGTTTTCTATAATCTAAGCGAACACGATTGAAATATTTCTTTATAACACATAGTATCCTCTACGTATCAAAATGCCAGGAATAATTTTCAGTTGCATTTTAATATTTATACAAAGCCACGTATTCAATATTTTTTTAATAATATTAAAGTTTTTTTTTAAATAATAAGCTCATATTTTTTTACTACAAATAATGT
The DNA here is from genome assembly GCF_043381705.1 of Parasteatoda tepidariorum. Classification (NCBI taxonomy): domain Eukaryota; kingdom Metazoa; phylum Arthropoda; class Arachnida; order Araneae; family Theridiidae; genus Parasteatoda; species Parasteatoda tepidariorum. Next base: position 43,552,375 of record NC_092213.1, read on the forward strand.
GATTATTACAAGTACTTGTAATTATGATATAAGAAAAATAAAAAGTAATTAAATACCACATAACAGACAATTATAAGTAAAAGGAAAAAAATTAAACCTATGCATCATATTTTCTTATTCTTATTTTAAGTGGATCTTACATTAAATTACTATTAGAATTTATTTCAACAAAATAATATTCTATTTTGAATTTTAAAATTAAATTTTTCATGCTTATTTAATAAATCCTTTTTAATTATTAGCAAGGGAAAGGAGATTAAAATAATTGATATTTAATCCCTTTTAAATATACATAATTTAATGTTTAAATTTCGATCAATATTCTTAATTTTTTTTTATCCTTTGAAGATTTTAATACCTTTCTAACTATTTTATAGCATTTTACGGAAATTTCTTCTTTTTATACACGTGCAAAAAATACTTAAATACGGAAATCAAACTTGTAATTTTGTTCTAGTTTTAACAACAAAAAAGGCACCCATCTCTATTCGTATTTCAAAAATATTTTTAATCTTACAAGAGCAGAAATAAAATGTATACAATGTATATAAAATGTAATCATCAGTTGAAATGTATAGATAATGTATATATAATGCTTAACATTTCAACTGATGATTGTGAAACATTTTGAAGGAAAAGAAGCATAGTTTATTTTAGATAGTTTATTTCTTTTATTTAATTCAGTTTTTGTGAAAATGTAATACTTTTCAGTTTCGCTGATTAATGATTCTGAATATTGGAAAATACTTTTTTGTTATATATCATGCGGAAATAACTTGATATACTGTGTAGACTATGTGGGAGAAACAAAATCTAGAAAATATGCGTAATGTATGGTAATGATATTTTTGGTAATATAGGCATAATTCTGACTAATAAAATAAAAGAAAACAGTGTTTTAACCATTCAGACTATATATAGAACATGGTAATTTTTCCATTCATATGGTAACGACTTACCGAAATTTCAGAATTTCAAAATTATAGTTATGCCACAGATTTAGTAAAAAAATACAAAACTGAAAAGTAAATTTAACAAAATAAATCGTTTTTATACCATTATAATGACTTGGATCATTTTGAAAAGAAAAATATACATATTTTTAAGTCTAAAAAAGCATTGTTATTTTACTAAGCTGTAATTTAAGCGTAATTATTTTAAGGCAACCGACATGGTGAAAATAATTCCTCCACAATTTTGAGGCAAATTTCGATTCTTTTTACTGCTTGTATTTAAAATTTTGTTCATTAGTTTATTATTTTTTTTTTAAAATTGAGAGTGAGAATTAAGATTTCTGATTTCTTTATTCATATAAAATAAATTTTTTAGTATTTTTTGGCAATTACATACTTGTAATGCATTTTGAAAAGAACGTTGATTTTGTGTAAATTTTTTTACGCTAACACGCGCAATACAAAAAAAAATATATATTACAAAATTCTTCAAAATTTCATATGTTGGCTACGTTTTAAAGTAATAGATAAGGTCTAAATATGCATTTTTTCTTAAGCTTTAAGAAAGAATGATTAGAAATTTTCTCCTTAAAAAATCACTATTGAACAGTATAATTCAGTCTATTTCATTGTATATTTGAAGGTTTTCCAAAATTATGTTCAAAACACAGGAGATCATATTATTAATCAAAAAAAAATTATTTTGCTCTTTATGTATTAAGGTTCATTGAGCTGTAAGCGAGATTTTAATTCAAGGCTCAAATTTGTCCTTAATTTGAAAAAAAATTGTAAAATTTTAAAGCTTAACTTAGATTTATTGTTTTAGGATCTCTACTTACAAAAATAAAATAAAAATTTAAATTGAGGCTGTTACAAATGTATCATGTTGATCTCATTTGGAGACATTAATACTTTTCTTGAAAAATATTAATTTTATTTGATTAAGTCCTTGAAAGACATTACGAAATCTAAAACAAATTGTTTTATTGCAATTATTAAATTAGGAATCAGATTAATACGGCAAATGTTCAAGTGTGGCATCTATTTCTTTAATATAAAACATGCAAACTTATTGATTGTACCGTACTGTAAATGAGCTGACGGTAAACTGTAAAAACTTCAGGATCAAATTACGGTCTAGAATACTGGAACGTTGGGTGCATCATCCTCAAAATTCATTTTACCGTATAACTTATTTTTACCTCAAATTTTAATACCCTAAGTTTTTGAATAATATTTATTTAATTAGAGTGGTTTCAAGGAGATTACAGAAAAAAGTATGGTACATTAAACTTTTTTCCGTAACATGTTCCGTATAAAACAAATATGCTACAGTAAAAATTCAATTACTGCCAAGCAGTAATTTTTACCATAGTTTGATCTGGATTGCAGATTAATTTTAAAAAGAAATACGATACAAGATTGCATTCATAATCAAATCAACTGAATAGTTTCTTAAACTTACTAATCGTTACTGTGTATTGTATTATTTTAATGATATATTAAAGATAATAAGGTCATAATTTGAAATCATACTCCCTATTTCAAAGTAGCTTTGTGACTATAGTATTGGTTGATTTACAGAGATATTAACTCTGCTCGTCGCATGACATTTCGCCCGTTATCTAATGTATGTCTAATCATTGTTTTACACTATTACATATATGTGAATATAACACGCCGATTTTCCATTAATGTTAACTGCATCTGTTAAATAGCTTCCAAGCTTGATTTAAGCTCTACGAACGATCTATAAGCCATGCTGTAGCAGCTGATAATTACCAATATATCACCGATAAATCATTGCATATTACTCCATATAATCGTGATTACAATGATCACTCATTAGTATACTGGAAATTATGTGAATCGATGAAACAAGCAATACTATGAGGTGAAAGTTATTCTTATATGGTTACTATTGATTCCTGTTCATATTAACTTAATCTTAAATTCTAGTTTCAGCATGATTGTTATAGCCATATGTTAATAACTAAAATTTATATTTTTATGAATATATTAATATTTTTAATAAAAAATTTATTATTAAGATTATTTTATTATTAGTTAAGAGAAGAATCAACTTTTTGCCTCAGATGGGGTTCCGGAGTTCCTTTATATATTTTTTCTGACCCTCTAATTACTAGGAAAAACAGACTAATAGTTACGAAAAAAATCAGCTAGACTATCAGCATTATATCAGTACTAAATTGTATATAAAATCTGAAAAAAGCAGTATGTTTCTTTTTTCATTCATATTCAAAATGTTATCAATAATTGATTTTGTAAATTAAAGAATATTGATGGATAACTGTTTCTTGTAGATCGAAATAACTGCAAATAGGTGCAAATTTGAAAAGTTATTGTTTGAAAATTAGCTGTGTCTAGAAGATTTTACCTTTACCGCAGATAAGGACACATAAGTTGCATGCTGTACCGTCAGATAGGGTGACTTTGTGCACGAATTTTCAGTTTACCAACTCTGACCTAATAAAAAAATTGTTAAAAGATGCTGAATTGTACAGCATCTGTAGAGGTATTTATTAATAAACAATATTCCTTTCTCAAAAATATAAATTTTAATTTAATTTTTTTTTATGTGTATAATTAATTATATTAATTATCATCAATTAAATTTCATACACCACAAGATATTCATATTCCTTTAAAATCGATTCGGTAAAAACTGCTAGGATATAAATTTATGACGCTCATTTGTAAATTTATGATGCTCATTTTTCTTCCGTCGCGTTTTCACGCCATTAACAAAGTTTTATCTTTCAGCAACAGACACCAGATTTTATTGATATCTGATATTTCTGCGATATTGTCATTTTAGTAAGATATTGCATATTTAGAAAGAGTATGATGACGTATAATATATTATTTTTTTTGACGTAGGAAAATTGTTCATTTAACGACAATTTAAAATCATTTTATCAAACATAATAATTTTTCTCCCTTTTTTTCCTTAAGTCTTCATTTCATTAGTATTAGAAAGTTTATAATAGCATCAATATACTTGTAAGTACAAAATATTTCTGATCTTTCATTTGATATTTTAAATAGAGGCAATCTTGAATCTAAATCGAGATCTTGTAAGAATGTTTTTTATTTTTATTCATTTATTTACTTATCATTATTGTATTTAATAAGCAGGAAAAGAATGATCGACTTGAAGATATTTTAAATAATACAAAAAGGGAGAGGAAACAATCTAATTTAAAACTATCAACCTATTTCTTAATAGACATAACTTAAATAAATACAGATGGAAGATTTGGTACACTAAGAGAAACTATCACTTACCATCTAGTGATATATTTAGTCAACTAATAAAAACAAAGGAATGGTAAGTACACAAATCTTTTCACACATTTAAAATTAGAACATTTAAGGAAACTTTTTGAGCAAAACAAGTCATGGACTCATCAGTATTTTAGATCAACCTAAGTACTAAGATTCATTTAATATCTTTGCTCGATTCAGTTAGTTGATATGTTAAAAAGTTTATTGAAGCAATATTGAATGATTTTAAAGTAAGTAAAATAAAATAAAGTAAGATTCAAAGGTTTGTCAAGTAAGATTCTAAAGAAGGTTGACGTAAGATTCTAATATAAATAAATAATTTTGAAGTAAGTAAAATAAAATAAAGTAAGAATCCAAAGTTAGTAAATTCAGATTTTGTAAAGTAAAGTAAAGTAAGTCAAAGTAAGATTTTGTAAAGTAAAGTAAGTAAGTAGGATTTTAAAGTAAGCAAAGTGAGATAAAAAAAATACATTGTAAATTAAGAAAAGCAGGATAAAGTTAGATTCTATTTAAAGAGTATTAAAAAATACATCGAAACAAACATAACAAAAAATGGAGTCCTGGCATTCTTAAGATATTTTTATAATAAATAACGCGATTATTAATTTAAATTTCTTCATAAAAATTCTTTACCTACTTTTTGTTGGTGTTCTTTTAAACCAAATAGTGGAATTTTTTTAGAAATGATTCTTGTAAGGTTCAAAATTCTACTGTTTCTAAAAATATTCAAACAAGTTGCATATTTGTTGTATAAGTTTATTAAAAATATTTCTAATTTTTTGCTGTTTTTTTCAAAAACTCTTGGGGTTATCATAAATTTTGAAAAGAACAAATTTAAAAAAATTCATGTTAGTTACTTAAAAAGTTTATTCTATTCTTGTTAGTGAGTCATTTTCATCGATGTTGTTTTTTGTTTACTTTTATTATGTTACAGAAATTTAATGAAAAGAAAACATACTATCCAATTTTACTGTCTTTAATGACCTCATTAATATATTTTTATTGCTTTTGATTGATAATTTTTCTGAACCAAGAATTTTAAGCATTTCAAAATTTATGATACACACTCTATTATTAAAAGCCAATTGAAGGCTTTAAAGTTTCTCAACAAAGCATAGAAAGACTGACTTTATAGTCAGTCTTTTTATGCTTTGTTGTGAAGATAGAATGTTTTCGTTTTTTACAATAAAGTACAAAACGAAAACATTCTATTCGAACTAAAATTAATAAAAATTGTAAACTATACTTTATGAAAAAAATCTCTGAGAAAAATGGATTTATTTAAAAAAGATTACTGAATATTCAAAACATTCAAAATTCAAAACTATTTAATGTATGATTGATATAACACGTAGAGTTTTGCCACTTATGCAAAATCCTTGGTATAAATTTTGAAATTATTCTTGTCTCTCTGAGAAAAAAGGATAGTTAAAACACCCAGAACATGGTCAAATTTCTCTGGTTCCGTGGTTCTGGCTTTATGAGGATGCCAAAAAGCTCGGTAATTTTTACCGATGCGTTTTCGTAAGGATTTCGGTAAAGTAGTCAATAAAATATGGTTTTATAATGTTAAATAAAATTTGGTAAATGAAGTAATTGAAAATGAATTTTTTGTAAATGAACTAAATTATAAGACCAGTGCTTTGGCTGATTCTTGAGAAAGTTAGTAAATTAATTGAAGAACTTGGTGAAATTAATCTATTTTTCACATTTTCTTTTGCAAAAATATGCAACGTTTCCCCATAATTAGTCCCCATAATTCCGTATGCCCCATAATGTCTTTGAAAAAGCTTTATTGCAAATAAATATACTTTATCATCATATTAAGGACAATAAAATTCATTTAAATGCATTCCAAAGATGAAAAACAACGATAAAACTTTGAGATAGCAGACTAATATTTGTCAAAATTTTTACATTTCTGCTACCACCAGAAGCAACTTAGGAATACTATTAAAGGTCTATAGGGAAGTCTTACGTTTTGTTGCTAAAGTTTAAAATAAAATATTATCTGTAAAAAGAAATTATTCGCAGAAAAATCTTAAATAACCAAATTATATAAAAAAACAAGTTTACAGACTTACTTCATCTTAACAGAGATTCTATGAAAAAATATCAATTTAGTTTTTTAAGCAAGTTTCTCTTTTTAAAAATCCCACAAAATCGAAGGGAAAAAAGCAGGTCATTCTTTAAATCAATTGCAACTGAAAATTGTGGATAGAATCAAGTTCTGTTTCCCACAAATACAAAAGAAAAATGTCTTGAACCTCGTATTATTTTGTCGCACTTTTTTGAATTCTTGGAAATTCAAACGCCAATTTTTAAAGCTATGGAATGTGTTAGAAGTGTCTGTAGTGATGGTATTCACTAGTCCCAAGAGAGATTTACGTTGCATTTTTTTGGCCATTTACTCGGTTTTATGTTATAAATCATCGAAAATTTCGACGGAAGATATACCATTCTTTTGAACTAGATATTTTCTATGTAGTTGCCGATTTTGTTTCGATAATGTCTGATGGATCAGTTTCAAAGGATTCTTTTTTTAAAAATGTTAGATTTTCACATTGTTTTATTTTGTACAATGTTTTAGTTGTTGTACATAACTAGTTTCTTTTTTGCTGGAGTTTGAAGAAAACGAAATTTTTCGTCTCTTGAGGCCTATTTTATGATTTATTTACGACGTAGTAGAAAGAAGCAATAATAATGATTCTTTGGTGAATGTTTCGTCGATAAGTTTAATAAGTAGAATATGACAATATTTTTTTAAAAAAAAATAAGATTTTTAATATTGTGAATAGTAAAGCACAGATTTTATTTAATTTATTAACATGAATGAATAAGACTAAAGCAGCAGACAATGTGAATAAAGCACGATATAAAGTACATAAATGGACGTAATATAGTTACAGTTTTATAAGCAAGAGCCATTCTCAATGTCTAAACATAAAATGACGGTAGAGAAGTAAAGAGACAAACATGTGCAAAATGTGTTAATCTATAGGAAAAAGTTTGAACAAGGAAATAACTAGGGGGAGGAAAGAAACATGTGTTAGGAGATTTGGCGAGAACCCCAGGGTGCAACAGATTAAATTAAGATAGACTTCTAAATATTGGGAGACGGTGGGATACTTGAAAGATCAATAACTTAATTATTTAAATTATTTAAACATAGAATGACTCCCAAAAATCAAGTTTGAAAAGTGAATAGCAGTGTTGAATAATTTTAATAAAATATTTCTCAAACCTGTGATTTGAATTTCAACAGTATAGTATATCGGTTATTGTCCCGATTTTGGACTTACCTTTTGTAAACATATCGTTGAATTTCATAAGTCGAAGTTCAAGGGTACGCTTAGTGTGTCCCATATACACGAGACATCATTGACATGAAATTTGATAAATAACCCAACAATTTATAACTGTAATAGGGTCTTATGGATGGATGGAATTTTGTTTATTTACTCAGGAAAAACGGTCTTTAAACTCAAATTTGTTCAAAATATTAGAAATTTGGAACTCATTTTCGGGTAATAAGGAAAAGCAATCAGGTTGGTAAAGTTCGAATTAGAGAGTTTCATGAATTGCGAGATAAATTTTCTATACTTGGAATCAATACTATTAGAAGGAAAACCGCGATCTGCAGAGTTTGCTTAAAGATAACGCAGAGCTCTTCTTTAAGGATATAAACAGATCTTTTTTGAGGATATTGCTGAAATTTGTCCGTCTATTCCAATTGGTTAAGCCACTTTACATGAGTTTGTCTCTTTACTTCTCCATTTTCACTTGACGTTTAGACACTGAGGAAAGTATTGTTTATAGAATTGAAACTATAGTAGGTCCATTTATGTTCGTCCTTCTGTGCTTATTCACACCGTCTCATTTCTGACCCTATAGGAACATCAATTTTGGTATATAATTAGCAATAAAACAAGGTTTTTTAATATGTGGGTAAAGTTTGGTAATTTTATCATAATACCTTAGAGCATTGCATAAAAAAAACCAATTATTCGTTTGAATTCACTTTTTCGTTTTGTATTTTTTACTAACTGTGTGGTAATAAGAACTATAATTTCTTAAAACAGAAGTTTCGGCAAACCTTTACCGTATGAACAGAAAAGTTACCAAACTGAATAGTTCAAATGCCATATATTTTAGTTTTAATTACCAGGAATTCGGTTCTTCCCTCCCTAGAAAATTTTTTAGCATGCAATAAATAATTTTACCATAATTATACAATTCTACTATAATCATGTAAGTCATTACAACAATTTAATTGAGCAGTAATCCAACCCGGTACTCTAAGGTTGGTATTAAAACTTACATAGTAACACACAGAATATTTAATGAGAAAATTGAGGTTTGTCTGCTGCAACCACCAGGGAATATATATTTACATTTTAAATTTAAAATTTTCAAATGTGTGTGTAAATATTTTCGTCCAAAATCAGAGGTTTTAAAAAGTTAAATCTGAGAATTTCTTTGAGAAAATTTCTGATACGCACATGCTAATTTATATTCACAAAATATAAAAAAAATTAAATAAAAAAGAGCAACATGCAAAATTATTTTTGTATTTGAATAAATATTTTCTTAGGTGTAAAACCTGAGAAATAAATTTCTTTACACCGTTGTTATATTAAATTTTACAGAAATGAAGAAAATACATTTTTATTAACTTGAAAAGTATTTTAAACCCATATAGATTTTTGTACGAAAATTGTCCGCAAAAAATGAAAACTAATATATTTTAGATCGAGGGCCACAAAAACGACTTCGCGGGCCGGATGCGGGCCCCGGCCACCAGTTGGAAACTCCTGATCTAAAGTATAATTTTAAAGAAAATAGCTGCAGCCAGAAACATAAAAAAAAACATTAACGTAAATATGCTAATATTTATGATGTTAAATAGTAGGGGAGAGGGGGGTCAATTGTAACATTTTTTACTTAANAGTGTCGCGTTTTAGATTTGGTTCCTAGATGGCGCACAAGGTGTATTTAATAAATCTACATGTACACCCCTGCTGGCAACCATTTTTATGTACTTTTGAAAGAGTTACATCACAAAAGATATTTTCAAGCTACTTAAGTACTTTTTTTGGTATTAGATTATTGTATTGTAACAAAGTAATTTTGCTTAAACAAATAAAAATTATTAATCGAATATGTAAGTGGACACCTTAATTAACATTTCAATAAAAAAAGAATTAGTTTTGTTAGTTAACTAGCAATGTTTTCAACAAATGAAGGTGAAATGGCGTCTTGGGGACGATTGTAACAATAAGTAAAGGGACGATTGTAACAGCTGAAAATAAATAATCTTATGTTCACAAACCATTACTTAACTCTTTAAGAACCACCAATAGTTTCGTATATCATTTATATTATGTAGCATGCGCATTATTTCATTTGTCACCTTTCACAGCATAAATTAAAATTTTTAACCCCTTAAAGTTAAAAGTTTAACCCTTTAGGTCTCTGCTCATTATTATTTTTACTCCCAAAATATCACTTCAATTTTGATCAATAAAAACATATATCACAATTATGATAATATGTAAAATTAACTATGTTTTAGTTGAATTTATGAACTGTTACAATTGACCCCGTAAGTGGGGACAATTGTAACAAGTGCACGACTGTCAAAAATTGTTAATAACTAAAATAATAACATTTAAAATAAGGAAATTATTATTTTTTCTAGTAGAGGATAGTCTACTTTACTCGTCTGTCAATTAATACTAATAATATATTGGAATTTTTGTTAGTTAAAAATAGTTAAGTAAAAAATGTTACAATTGACCCCACTCTCCCCTACTTAAAGAACTAAGAAATAAAATGCTTTAAGCAACTTGTAATTTCAGATTAAACACTAATTGTAGAAAATATTTCTCTCAAAAGTAGAAAATAATAGCTTTAGAAATAAATCTGAAACTGAACAATATTGACTGCTTGGGTTTCAGTAGCTTAATCATCGCAAATACTTAATGACAGGAGACACTGGAATTTCATCTGTGTTTCATGTTAGTATTATAATTGTCAACTGATCGCGCTAAGCATCACGCAACTGCTTGGGGAGAGTGAAATTATTAATGAATATCGGGAGTGATTGCTGCATTGCTAAAAGGTAGTACGACGTCATTACGTAGTTATCCAGAATAAATAGTAATATTTGACGTCTAAAGTTTCAGTCACATCAGACAAATTTATGTTTGCGTCAATTTGTTTGATGAATGTCATATTCGCAACATGTGAACATTTCGATATTAAGCTTTCTGAATTTAAACAACTTGAACTAAATATTTTCGAAAGAATAATTTGTTTAGTCATATGTAACTGAAATACATTTGTTCCTAACTTACCTTTTGTATTGTTAATTGCTACATTAAATAGAACTATATGCTTGCTTTTATATTAAATTTAACAAAATGGTTTAACATGCAGTTATATACTTGTTTATAACGAAAACAATGGAAACGAAATGCTTTGAACGTTGAACCATATTTGCCCAAAATTATCAAAAAGGAAAATTGAATTTCTTTGCTTGATAGGTTTAGGTTTCAGTAGCGTAGTTATCGCAATTACTTAATTAAAGCAGACATTAGAATTTCATTTGTATTGCATTGTAATTGTCACCTGATCGCATTAAGCATCACGCAACGCTTGGGGAGAGGGAAATGTTTAATGAATGTTGGGAGCAATTGTTGCACAGCTAAAAGGTAGTACGATATCACTACTTAGTTATCCTGAATAAGTTGTAATATTTGGCGTCTAAAGTTTCAGTCACATCAGACAAATATATGTTAACGTCAATTTGTTTGATGAAAGTCATATTCTCAACATGTAAACATTTCGATATTAAGCTTTATAAATTTAAACAACTTGGACTAAATATTTTTTAGAGAATAATTTGCTTAGTTGTATGTAACTAAAATATATTTGTTCTTAACTTATCTTATGTATTGTTAATTGTTACATTAAACAAAACTATATGTGCGCTTTTATATTAAATTTTGTTTTAACATGCAGTTATATACTTGTCTATAACGAGAACGATAGAAACGGATTGATTTGCACGTTGAACCATATTTGCCCAAACTTATCAAAAGGGAGTGCTTAATTTCTTTGCTTGATTGGCTTAGGTTTTAGTAGCGTAATTAAAGCAAATACTTAATGAAAGTAGAGACTGGAATTTTATTTGTGTTTCATATTAGCATTGTAATTGTCACCTGATCGCGCTAATCATCTCGCAACGCTTGGGAGGAAGGAGATTATTAATGAATGTTGGAAGCAATTGTTGAACGGCTATAAGGTAGTACGATGCCACTACATAGATATCCAGAATAAGTTGCAATATTTGACGTCTAAAGTTGCACTTACATCAGACAAATTTATTTTTTGGTTCAATTTGTTTAATTAATGTCCTATTCTCAACATGTAAACGTTTCAATACTAAACTTTCTATTTTTAAACAATTTGAATAAGGTGTTTTTAAAAGGAGAACTTGTTTAGTTGTATGTTACTAAAGTGTAACTTAAATTATCTTAATGTATTGTTAATTGTTACACTTAACATTTAACGTTAATAAATTGTTACAGTTTGTTGTTTATGTCAATTGTTACATGTCATTTAATTTTTATATTTTATTGCTCATGTCAATTGTTACATGTCATTTTATTGTTAAATTTTGTTAATTGTTGCATTTATAAACACCATATGTTTGTTTATATTTATAATTTAACAAAATGGTTTATAAAGCAATTATATATTTGTTCATAATGAGATCGAAGGAAACGAAATAATTTCTCGTTGGAACATATTTGTTAATAATGTAACCAAAATTATCAAGAGAGAAATTTAACGTACAAAAATGAACCACAATATAGTTAAGAAGAGAGAGCAAGTTTTAATAATTTCTTGCTACTCTACTTGAGAAAATGTGTGTACTTTGTTTATGATCAAACTTTGTGACCTTGTTTTCAATCCCAGAACGTAGAAGGCTCAAAGTAAAAACAGAACATCGACATTACTTTTGATTTAATGATCAAACATATGATTAACATAAAAAAATATTTTCCCTTATAGGTTCAAGGAAGTTAGCTTAAATACGAATGTTAAATTGAACTACCATGAGAAAATTCTAAATGAAAAGAAAATCAGTGCAATTCAATCTAAAGTAATAGAATAATCGCTTTGATTTTTGAACTTAAATTTTTGTATTTTTAAGAGAAGCTATGAGTTTCAGCAGAAAGTTTTACGCTTTAGTTTTGAATGGATTGATGGTCAGTTTTTGTTACTTTCAAAGTTCCGAAATTTCCTAATTATAAAATATGTTCTCTAAACTATGATAATAACTTATATTAAAGCTAGTTTGTATTAATTAATTCTATTAATTAATAAAATTCTATTAAATAATAATTCTGTTAATGAATAATTTTATTAATTAATACTTTTATTAATAAAATTTTAAACGATTTTAATTTATGAAAAAATACCGAATAACCTTAATATTTACCTAGAAACACGTTTATAAAAATAGTTGTCTTAAGATAAATAAATTTGTATAATAATTAGTTAAATCACTAATAAAACTCTTTAACTATTAACATGTTTATGAATATTAAATATTTTGATTGCTAAATAAATAACTTTTAATAAACACGCCTATTAAGTATGCGTTATTTATCTTTTTGTCTTTATTGGATACATGGAATTATTAATCCTTTCAAAAAGAAATTAAAATTTAATTTTATTTCTTGATTTTTCTTAGTTTTTTAATTGCTGTTTAACATCGTCTTTGTTATGTAAAGCTTTAAATTAGAACACTTATCAATAAATCTGATATAAATGTATCTTTTAAATGAAGTTTTTATTATATTTCTAGTATATAAATTAAAAAGATTGTTTGCACTGTAATTTTCATCATACAAACAACATTTACACATAACAACAGAACAGCACCAGCGGTTATTTATTCGCAAACAATATTAAACATAGCGTTTGTGCTGCTAAAATAAATATTTATTTCCATTTTAAGCTGTAATTTTTTTAAAGACCAAAAAAAATATTTTTTTTTGCTTTTTGAATTTAACTTTTCATAACAATGTTTAATTATTTTCTTACAATCATGCTATTGGAACATTTTTATATAAATGGAATATAAGTAATTAAGTAAAATATTTCCTATGGTTATAAATTCTACGGAAGTAATACTAAAAAACAATATAAAAACATAATAGAATTTAATGATGCCAAATATAGAATAAATTAATTGCTTTGGTCATTGATTATTCAATACATAGAAATGAACTTAACTCTTAAATATATGATTTAAAGAAAAAGTCCTTTATTTACAAAATGCAAATTGTGGTTGAAACAAGATTTTGTACGCAGCACAGAAAATACTAGAAAACAAAATGAATTTGCATGAAGGATTTCTGATATTTCTTTTTTAAATTGTAGATAGCTCCTATTTCATTGTAAGTATATTCTGTAAGAAAAAGGAACACCCAGAATAACTTTCATTCTAATAATTGGATCATACTATGACCCAAACTTAATAGTTCACGAATGTCACTTTAAATAAGCTAATTGATTAATGCAGATGATACTTTAAGTTACGAAAGCAGACACAAAAACTCTCTTTTTTCTGAACAAACATACATTTTTACGACGGATTTGGATACCTGATACTCAAAACATTTGAGTGAAAGTTGATGAAAGTTTTGACCCATTAATGTTAATTTTAATTTTGCATATTTTGCCATATTCCCCTAAAAAAATAAATACCATTTCTATATTAATTTTGGTAATTAGAAGATTGCTATATTTTTAAATAAATTATTGCCTAATAAAAAATTAAATCACGCATCACTGGCATGAAATAAAATTGCGGCAATTTTTTACGTTCCTCCTACACAAATAAGTACCATTTCTCCATTAAATTTTCTTTTCAATACATAACTAATAATTTTTTTAAAATTTCGCTTACTTTTGACTTTAAATTATTTAGTTTTATAGATTAATATTTTAAAAGCTTAACTCTATACAAAATAACGATGTGGTTTGAAATATCTTTAGAAATACTAATTTGAACACGCAATTCACCAGTGTTATCAATGTTGTGATGATCAGGAAATTTATTTGCACGAGAAATTAAAAATATTTAACATTAAAGAACTTGCAAAAACTACTTTTTTAAAGGAGAGCCATAAGCTATAAAATACATCTGATGTAATCTTTGAAATATTTAAAAAATTGTTTATCGCTTGCATCAGTCTTATTTATCAATGGCGAGTTCTGGGCCAATAAAAAAAAATTCCTTTTTTCAAACGTTTCTCCTGGACGATCCAATTGAAATTTTCGTACGAATTTTAGGATCGTTGACTGAAATTACGTCTTCTCCAGCTGTCTAAATTTCAAGATGATAGTTCAAATGGTTTGGGAATTATAAGAGGGATACTATCATTAAATCTATATTTTATTGAGTTATATAAACGCATTCTAATGTTTGATAAATTTTAAACTCTGAAGAATTTAGTTTTTGCATGAGCTGTGATTCAAATGTTTTTAACAGAGAGTTTAGAATATTTATTTGTGTTTCTAAGAAAAATACAGTCCAGATGAAAAATCTTATTATAATGGTGTTCAAATTTAAAAAAAAAAAGATAGTTATTGAGGTTTTTTGAACAATCCAACATTTAGATAAATATTTTTTTAAAAAATTATTAAAAGACATTAATATCAAGATCTTCTGCAAAGTTGTAAAAAATGCTGCAAAATGCTCTTAACTTATTTTTTTACGTCATTTTCTTTTCAAAATGATTTAGAATAATATTTTGTCAGTGAAAATACATGAACTTATAAAAATGTTCGTTCAAAAAATGTAATGTATTTTTTAAAGTAATTTGCTTATCAATCAGATTTGATTTTAAAAGTTTAAATATCTGAAAATTTTGTTGTATCGGGCTCACATACCTGCAGATGTACTATTACCATGAATGAACTATTAAAAGGATCATAATTAAAATTAAGCTTTTTCTAGAAATATATATTAATATTAAATAAAATAATTAATAAAATAATTAATATTAAATTTTTTCAGGTATTTTTTTCTCTTTTAAAAATATAAATACGAAAAATTAATAACTGAAACAAATAAAGCTATTCTACACTTATTTTAACTATTTGATAAAAATACTCATAGAGGTTTTTATTATTTTTTTAATCTTGCTTCTTTCTAGGAAAACTTATGTGTTACGAAAATTAGTTCCAAATTATAAACAAAACAATATATTCCGGTTTTTTAAAGTTATCAAAAATTTTGTCAATTAGCCCTTTTCATCACATAAGATTAAACTTTTCTTTACAAGAAATTAAAAATCTTCATAATCATATTCACTGTCGTAATAATGCTGAAACTTGTTATACTTAAACTTTAAATATAATTTATTCTTTCAAAAAAAAACCGTCGTAGTTCTATTTTAATTTCAGACGAATTATTTTATACGAGGCAAGCAAAACAATATATTATTCAATTGCTAGAAAATTGTTATTACTTAAAAAACAAATGTCTAGTCTCTAAAAAAATCCTTTTACAATTGCTTTGCGACAAACGATAATTCATATTTCCATTTTTATTTCTCAACTAAAATTGTGACAAAAAACTGTAATTTAGACAAATCGAGATTTGAAGTGTTTCTTTCCTTTTATGTTTGATTAAGAAAAGCAATTTGATCTAGACTTAATTAAAATATTTGCAATTTAATTAGTATAAAAATTTTTAGCAATCTCTTAAAACTTTATGCAAGTTTAATTTTGATTTGGCACATTAAATAAAAAAGACAGTAATGATATGATAAAAATATATTGTTCATAAATTTAAATGGATGATGGTACATATTTTAATGGAATTTAGTATTTAAATATAGACAATAGAAATATAACAACTCTACAAATTCTGCAGGTGAGAACTTGAATTATCTTACATATTAAATATGGATTTATGAATAATAAAAAAGCACTAAACATTTAAGAAAACAAATAAAGTTAGTGTAAAAACTGTTGTTAAATAGATAAGAAAAATTACGTTACGATTTGTAATGCTTAAGTAATTACTCTTCTAAGACAGTCTATAAATTAAGTTAAGGCCATAAATAGGTACAAAAAACAGAATGAAATTTAAATTAGTTTAAATAAGCAAAAGGGGATTTTTTTAACTATTTTTCCAATTAAATTTTAAAAAGTACTGTATGTTCAAAAATACACTATCTTCCAGAAGTACGTAAATTTTATCATGTGTTTAAAATATTTTAACCCAAAGAATTGGATCAAAATATGTCTTATAATGATGCATGGCAAGCACGATCTTCCTATTCGAATAACTTAAGCCTAGAACAATTTCCTCCCTAGATGAGTAGACGAAAGAAAAAGTAGTAGTCTTAAGAAAATGATAAAAAGAGCAAACTTTTTTCTTTTTGTTTTTCTCAACAAATTTTCTTTTTTGTTCGACACATTTTTCTCACTATTTCTTCGGCTTTTTCAAATAGTTTAAAAATAAAGATTTCGAAAAGTCTTAAGAATAGAAATTTTTCTGTCCATTGCATTTTCCTTGAATGCCATTGAATTAAAAAATGATTTCCTTGAATTAGAAAATGATTAAAAACATCCATGAATGTGAAACATTTTCTAATTTAGTCCAATTTGGAATTAAAAAAACAGCTAGAGAAAAACCTGGTGAATGCTGTAGATCTTATAATCATTCCAAATTTAATTCCATCATCTCCCCCATCGAAACTGCGCATGCGCTTTATCCTACTCTAGACTTTTCTTAATGGAAGAGAAAATTTTCTTGGGCAAATGAGAGCATACTGCTTTGATTCATTTTTTCAGCTATTGCTGTGAAGGCGCATGATTCTCAACATTTATTGCTTGCATTTTTTCCTAATAATTGATGTTGATGATTCCATATGTTTCTTAAAATACTGAGGTGCTCTGTTTACTTTTACTGTAGGCTGATTTCACCATTCCCGTATCTGGATCGTATTTAAAAGCAAACTTCTTTTGATTAACCTTTTGTATCCATGCATAATTTATACCTATTAAAGAATTTAATATACGATTATTATTGCGACGAAAAAGTGCCAAACAACCGGTTAAGTTCATCAAATTTCTGAAGAAAAAAATATATGAAAGCAATTGGTATTGAAAAACCATTTATTTGGTAATTTTTATGTTCATATGATAGCGACTTATCGGAAATTCTGGTTTTCAAAACTATGGTACTTGTTACCCAAGATTTTGTTAAAAAATACAAAGAGTTAACCGAATAAATAATTTTAATTCCATGCTCTAAGGCATCATGAAAAAACCACCAAATTTTACCTCATTAATAAAATTTTATCTCAAATTATAAAACCCTATTTAATTCTTAATTTTGTCAAAATCATTACCAAAGCGCTTCGGAAAAAATTATCGAGTTTTTTGGCGTTTCCATAAAGCCAGAAATAAGATAAATGCTACAATTTATTTGTTAGTTTTGACCTACCAAACTTACCGAAAACGGTATATATATATATATATATATATTTAACATAATTAAAAGTTTTAAATATAACAAATCTCTTGGTAGAACCATTTTTAACTATAATGATATAAGCAAAAATTTAGGGAGTATTAATATATCCGATTATGAATGTCACTGTGAGGAGGATAAATATTTTGATTTTGTTGATAAACATCATAAACATATTATCACTGGTAATTTAAATATTATAGAAAACTTGGAACTTAGGAATTTAATGATAAAAGGCACAAAATTTAGACCCATTTACCATATATCAATCAATAAGATTCTAAAATACTTTCTTAATGATCTCAATAGTTTTTGTTTAAAGATATCAAATAGATTCTCTTTACCT
>NC_092213.1:43572013-43587002 GCF_043381705.1 Parasteatoda tepidariorum
TATATATATATATTCTAATTAATTTTTGTGTTTTTAATAATTATCTTTACAATGGAGACGATATTTTTGCTCTAATTCACACAAGGATCTAATTTTTCATCCCTCTAACTTATTGCTAACTTATATTTGCACCATTATGAGAGCAATTATACACTTAATATTAAATTAGTTTTTAGATTTATTGATGATTTAATTAACTTTAATTTTCCAGATTGTACTATTTTATTTAATAATATTTACATCGAGGAATTAATCTTACTTCGTAATCATGATGATAATATTAATTTCAATATTTTGGATTTGGGTATTATAAAAGAATTAGCTATCTCCGTTGTTGATTTATACCATTTAATTTTAATATAAATAAACTAATCACTTGGAATACTAAAGTTTGTAAGAAAATATATTTAAATGACATTTTTAATCAAATGAATACAATTAAAAGTATATGTAATATACGTAGAATATCCAAAAAACAAATAGACAAATTATTTCAAAATTTGATAAAGAAACAATGGATACCCAACTAAAATAATTAAATTCTATCTAAAATTATTGAATTAATTGTATGTTATTGTAAACAAACTTACTCAAAAACTTCTTTGTTAATTTTTATAAATTTTAC
The DNA here is from genome assembly GCF_043381705.1 of Parasteatoda tepidariorum. NCBI lineage: Eukaryota > Metazoa > Arthropoda > Arachnida > Araneae > Theridiidae > Parasteatoda > Parasteatoda tepidariorum. Next base: position 43,572,639 of record NC_092213.1, read on the forward strand.
CATGTGCAAATCTATTTCAGGCAAATCCGTGACTAAAATTATTTGCGAAACAGGCAATTCATGTTTCTTTCCCTCTCTCTATTCTATTTGATTTTTTTTTCATAAATATAAGTTAATTTTCTAAAATTATTAATTATCAGCTTGTTTAAATTATCCAGTATAATATTACTTTGCGCACATCCATTTTCAGGCCCATCTTTGGTAACTAATAAATCAAACGCGCTTCAATACTGCATTAAGCAAGCACTATAAAACAAAACCCCTCTATTTACACTTTTACCTCAATTTGCGCTTCTGTTTTCATATTTTGTAATCTGGCAATCTTGTTTCAAAAATATTTTACATCGTTCTTAAAAAATTTCCCGTTCGTGTAAGTTCATTTGAATTCGCTACTCACTTTATAGATTTCCTTATATGTTTTGTTCTGTTTTTTCCTTACGTTTTATTTTTTGCTTCTACGTGTTATTTTTACTTAATGTGTTCTATTTTCATTTGCTGTAAAGTTTTTGCAAATTTTTTTAGTGCTCTTCACACTATTGTATTTATATATTTTGCTTTGGCTATATTGATATAATATTAGAAAATACTACTTTTTGTGGATATAATCGTGAGAGCTGATGAAAAGATTATTTTCCGGATTCTTATTAATTTTTTTCTTCCTTTTTTTCGGAAATTTTTTTTCTCTCCCTCGGACTTTTATTTTTATTTTAAAATAATTTTAATCATCAAAAAAGTTCTTCTCATGCTAAGTGGGGAATTATTTTGAATTCCGTTAAATTTGGTACTATTGTTGTCTTAATGTGGTGTATATATTGTGGGGGAAATGGTAAAGGTACTTTTACTCAGGCTCTATGAGAAATGTCGACGAGAATTTTGAAAAAAAATAGCTTATAGTTTTCTTGTTTCTTTCGATCTGTAGTGGTATACAGTTTATTTAATATTTACCATTTATAATTAACTAAAATTAATATACAGCCGAAAATACTGAGGTTTAGGAAAAAATCAATTTTATATACATTAACATTAAAAATTGTAGATACTTTTTTTCATGTGTCTAATTTGTAAATGAATAAACATAAAAATAAGAAGAAAAAAAAAACTGAAAAGAAATTGCGCAAATTTCTTTTTTTTTTATCTCAACATAGGAATTTACATACATTCAAACACAAGTATGACACGGAAAAAAACACTATTGCCAGCAATTTACTGTACAGAACAGTACAGAAAACAGTACACTTCAGTTTTATGTGGAAGATTTTCCTACAAACGTTATAAAAATATATACTTGCAAATAATGCCTACTGTAATAATTCCTACTGTTTGCGTTGATGACATCGACTTTTCATGCTTCTAGTTTATTCGTTAGACACCGATATGGGAAGCGAAAACTATTCATAGAGTAACGCTTTTTGAACATTTGATATTTTTGAACAAAGTGTAATTCTTTTTGAATATTCAAGACTGTTGAACATAGAGTAATCCTTCTTGAACAGTTACGGTTATTGGAAATAGAGTAAAAAAAGTTCTTCTTGAAAAGTTATGGTTCATGAACATAGAATAACCCATTTTGAACAATCATGGTTCTTTTGCAAAGAGTAACCCTTCTAGACCATTTACGATTGTGGAGCATAGACTAACCATTCTTGAACAGCTACTGTTCTTCAACGTAGAGTAACCTTTCTAGAACAGTTACTGTTCTTCAACGTAGAGTAACCTTTCTTAAACAGTTACTGTTCTTCAACGTTTCTTAAATTGTTCATCCAATTTAATTTCTTTTTAAGCTATTTGAACTGTAATAATGTGTTGTTACTATGGTCTTTAACGTTGCACCGATTTTGTATGAGAGCGTAATTAAATATGAATCTTTTCTTCTCCTGAAAATAGTTTATGTAAAAAATACAGACATTTCATATCTGCTCTTTGTAGCTCTTTTACATATTTATCTACCTTTTACCACTAACTATATGCTTTACATTTTGTTTAGCTAAATATATTACTACTTAATATCAATAAATAAATGTGTAGGTATTTTTTTATTTGAATATTTTCTTTCAATGGCAGGCCAATGTATTTGAATATAAAATGACTCATCTTTAACTAAATCCCTAAACTGCTAACATTTCAAAATTCAAGTTTAGTTAATAAAAAATATTCTTAATTTTATTTATGTTTGAATGAAAAGTATTCTTTGAGAACGTTATTTTAAGGACATCATTTAACGCTACTCTACTTTTTTTTTCTGTTGCCCTTAAGGAGAGTAAAGATTAGAAGAGTTCTAAAGAGTTTCTTTTAACTAAAAATACAGTTTTTGTATGTTTATTGTCATAAAACCTTTTACTCCGGTCCTACATAATAAAGTATATTTTGAAATAAAAACAGAGTTTTACTTAACTTAATTAGAAAAGAAAAATCGGAAGAATTTACATTTTGTGGAAGTCTAACTACGCGTTTTTTTAATTAATTTAATATACCTGAAAAATGATGATAAACTTTTTAAAGCATATGCTACTTTAAATAACACTTTAGACAATTAAAGAAAAAAAATATTTTACGAAAATTCTTTTATTTTGTGTGAAGTATTCACAAACAAATTTTAGCTTCATAAAGAAGCGGGTTTACAAAAACCATATTAAACGCCATAGAAAAGTAAACTTTTAAAGGAAATTTAAGTTCATAATTATGAAGTATAAAAAATTAAATTCTTCAGAAGTAAAATATTTTTGTTCAATCTTTAATGTTTAAAAATTGAAATCTCTTTAAGCAAATGAAATTTTAAAATTGTAATTACAGCTTTGGGAGTATCATTCGATGTGGCCAACAGGAGCTTAATATTACCCATGATAAAATTTAATAATAATTGCAATGCAAATCATGCATGCCTTTCTTTTTTTTAAAAAAAATGTCTAAACTTATTGCATCTAACTGCTCGTGATGTTAATTGCTTTTTTTCTATGGCAGGCACTGAACTTTCGTTCTCACCTTGCTTATTTAGCGTTACCCAATGGGCACATGTGAACCTAAGTCACGGTAGCGAGCAAAATTACCCACTGCCCCAGACACCAGTTTATAGGACGGGCCACATTCACACAATAGAGAACAACACACAAAAAGAAACATCCATGCCCTCAGCGGGATTGGAACCCACGACCATTGGCTTTGCAGCCAGACACGCTGACCTCTCAGTTACCTGGCCGGCTGGTTTTAATTGTAGAATAAAGGTTTTTTAAAGATAAGATCATTTCGACGTATGAAAGGTGCTAGAGTTATCAAAAAGTACTACATAAGATATAATTAAAGTAAAAAAATGTACTTTAAAATTTGTTGTTGTTGTTGTTTTTCATTTATGTCGCACTAAAGCTGCACAATGGGCTATTGGCGACGGTCTGGGAAGCATCCCTCAGGTAGATCCGAAGACATGCCATCACAATTTTGATCCTCTGAAGAGGGGATGGCACCCCCACTTCGGTTGCCCAACGACCTGCACGCGAAGTCGAGCACTTTACGATAGAACAGTTTAACGAGGACCAATACCGCACACCCTTGGTCCCTACGCAGACTGATCCAAGTGGTGACCCATCCATAGATTGACCGCAGCCAGTGATGCTTGACTTCGGTGATCTGCTGGGAACCGTGTCTTAACGATCAGTCCACTGCGGGACTTAAAATTTGTAAGCGAATTGAATTGAATTGATTTGAGCTGGGCAATAATGAAGAATTTATAAGTCAAACGTTTTCCAGACCTTCTCCATTATCTGACACAATTTGCTCTCTAATAATATTGAATACATAAAATAACATAGGACAGAAGTTCATGAGTTCATAATGCATCATGCTGTGTTTTGAGTGGTTTATATGGGTTATTACAATTACTGCGCAGATGGCATGAATAATCTCAGAAACGTTAATAAAACTTGTTTAATATTTGTTACTAGCTGAATACCGGCTCTAAGAAAGGCGCGATTAAAAACGTCAATAAATCTGTACTGAAAAGTACTAAAAAATTCTGCACAAGTCTGAAGGGCATATACCGACAAAATTAATAAAGCTAAAATCAATACAATTACTTATTATTTGTTGGTGGTGGTTTTACGTTTTTAAATGAAGCAAAACACGTTCTTTTTATTTTATTTTATAACCGTCGTTGAACAGCCGACGCAATTTCGGATTTAGGACTACTAATGTTCAACTCCGCAGTCTTGTAATTTTGAACTAATCCAAAAGGCAAGGAAATTTCTGGATCAATACCCCTAGAGGTATGATTTGTTACGGGAACATGAAGGACTTTGTAACTTGAAAAATTTAACGTGCATCAGTCACTGTTTACTACACGGGGAATCTTCGGCAGGCGGGGATTGAACCCACGACCTCTTGGACATAGGTCCAGTGACTACCAACCAGGCTATCCAGGACATAAAACATGTTTTTTGTAGTTAATCCAATAAGGATTAGAATAATGGTTAGAATAAGGAATAATTGTATTCAGTATCACTTGAAAGATTTTATTGCTCGCGGCCAACATATGATAGCTCAAAATTTCCGAATACCAAGTAATTTTCTTACATATTTATCACTTTTAAGGGACGTAAGATACCTATTTCCAAAGTATTTTATTAAAATTTTTCATTATTGGTGCAGTTTTAAAAATTACAGAAAGTACCAATGCACATAGATTAGTATATTTTGAATCTATTACATGCCTTCCCCATTTGCAGTTTGTACAAAATATACTTATCAGTGAAACTAAACTAAAGTCGGGATTTTAAAAAAAAAGAAGAATTTTGACGACAAATTTAGAACACTTGAAGTGTATTTATACCATCTTGATCTGATATGCTTGTTATTCATGTTATATCATTATGGCCAATATTATTAAGCATTACGTGCACATCTCTTTGAATTCAATGAACTTAAATTTAAAAAAAAAAAACATGGAATTTAAAAGTTTCATACTGTGTTCTATAACACGTTAAGTGTTTCATGTTTTAGCAATTCGGAATAAGTTATTGGATTTCAATATGTAATCAAAATTGAAGAATGAGTAAATTTCATGGTACTTAATCGGATTAAAATAAGTACGTTGTAGCGGATGACATCAAGATGACGCTTTGAATAACTTCAGATAGATATAATATGGCTCAAATAGATTTCCAATATCTTAAAACAAAGAGGTCTATTATGAAAACCATTAAAATATTTTATGGGGGACAGGAGCTCTTATCGGAAGTACTTCAAATCTTTTTTAAGATATCAAATGCGATTCGGTTATATATTGATTAGCTTTGGGTGCTTTGAATATCATACAAGGCTTTGTCAAAGTTTATTGAAGGATATTTTGAGAAGAAATAAAGTTTATTTATGAAGTTTAAAGTTTATTCACCGAAGGACATATTGATGTAAACATTGAGCGCTCTTTGTAATAATAGTCATTAAAATTCGTTAGCCTGGAATATCGTTCTCAAGTTCAGAGAGAAGAAAAAGTATGGTTAAAATTATCAAAATATGGTAAAATTTACCTTATTTCTGGCTCTATGGGAACACCAAAAAATCGGGAATTTTTGTTAAGTCACTTCGCTAAAGATTTTGCTATCCATAAAAGTTAGCTGTGATAATATATGTGATAAAATTTCACAAATGCTCCAAAATTTGGTAATTTTATCTTGATATCTCAGAGCACGGCATAAAAACCATTAATTTGGTTAATTTAAATTCGCTGATTTTATATCTTTAACTGAATGTGTGGTAAGGAGAACTAGAATTTCGAAAACCAGTTCTCCCTGTAAATTGTCAACTTATGAACGGAAAAATTACCAAATAAATAATTTAAATACCATTAATCTTTTTATTTTATCATGATATCTTAGAACTCAGTATTTATTTCGTAAAATTTACTTTTAAGTTTTGTATTTTTTACTATAAGTTTTGTATTTTTTACTATATAAGAAGAACTATAATTTTGAAAACAAGAATTCCTGGTAATATTTTACTATATGAATGGAATAATTGCCAAATGAATGATTTAAATGCCCTATGTTTTTGTTTTATTGACCAGAATTGTCGCTTTACGAAAAATGACATTACAATACATTACGGTAATTCTACCAGAGTTTTTGCCCCTCGTAGTTAAAAATGAACATTATCTTTTTATTTAGGGATACTTTGTTCATTTTCCTAAGTAATATTGACTAGGAACAATATATGTATATATATATATATAGATATTAGTTAATTGAAAGTAACAACATAATTAGTAACTAGTGTGATGTAAACACATATTCTAATATATTGTATTTTTATGTAATAAAAACCATTAAACATTTGGAAGCCCGTAATAACGTTCAATTCGGTCGAATTAATATGATCTCGTTTATTAAAAGACGTTTTGTTCATTTTTTAAAATGCAATCGACTATAAACAATAAAATTATTAGTTAATAACAAATAACAATATAATTGTTATCGAGTATGATACAAAGAAATAATCTAAATCTTTGCGTTATTATATAAAAATATCTTTTTCAGTCGAAGTTTCAGTTCTAGTACTTTAAAGTAATAAGATCTTTTTGAATAAAAGACCTTTTGTTCATTTTTTTTAAATACTATTGACTGTAAACAAAAAAATTATTAGCTAGTTAATGAAATAATTTCGTAAATTTATTAAACTGAGATTTTTGTAAATATTTCTTTACTTCCTGGAACTATAACTGTTATATTCTACGATTTTCAGTCAAACTATATTTATTCTTTTCTAAACATTTTCTCTTTTAAAGAAAGTTCTAATAACACACACACACATAACACTTAACTTATAGTACCATTTTGCAGGGCTATAGTATTTAACAGCCATAGTTGGAATGTCCCGTAGTTTTGGTGCCTGTAAGAAGACGTGAACAGTGCCTGAATTGATTCCACTCTCCTCTAACTTCTACACCACAACCATCAAAAAGACTTTCAGCCGTGTCAGACGTGCACCTTGTTGCGTAAGTACGTTGTTTACTCCCTGGATCAAACATGCGTTCTCCAGCTCTAGCAGTGTGGTAGACGTCTTCACTTATATATGCATACACAGTTCAGGCACATTAACGCGACCACCACCTACTTTCGACGTCAACGTGATATAACCAATCACAGAAGGGAGGTGGCAGTACATTCCAGTGGAGTGTATATAAAGGATGCCCTAGGGCATCGGAGAGTATTTCAATCGTTGGCGTAATGCAGAAACCGAGCGATTTATCCGACGTCCAAGAAGGCATGATTATTGGCTTTCGGGCCAAGGGTGGAAGCATTTCGGAAACGGCTAATTTTGTGAACTGTTCGCGTGCCGCCGTGGTAAAAGTATACCATGCATGGCAAAATGGCATTACCCAAAATCAGAGGCGTGGCACATGCGGTGCACCACGGACTATAGATGACAGAGGTGAACGAAGGCTACGGAGATGCGTTCGGGTGAATAGACGTGCAACTGTTGAGCAACTGTCCGCCCAGATGAACCAAGGAGCTACCAAGAGTGTATCCACAACAACGGTTCAGCGAAAGTTGCTGCGCATGAGCCTCCGCAGCAGACGCCTGGTTAATGCTTTTGACAGGCGGTCGAATTATAGTGATTGGACTATATATATATATATACACTTAAACAACACAAAAGAAGACACTAGATATGATTAAAATAGCAAGTGATACACCTTTATCTTGTAAATTAGAATCTACCTTTATTTTATAAAATCTTAACCATATAAGAAATCTGCATGGAAAGCAAGAATAGAGCAAAACATTATACAGTGTTACACTATTATACTGTATACACTTTCAAGTAAAAAATGCTAAATTTATGCATAAAGTTATAGCTGCATTTGTTATAAAAGTAATTTTAAACAAACATTGCCACATCCGTTCTTAAGTTTAATTGCTACTGATAAAATCCGTTAATTTTGTCTGAGTTTTTCGTTCTACATGCAAAAAAAAAAAAAATTAATTTCTTCTGGTTCTGAAATATATAATGAGAAATACATACTTCCTTATATATTCTTAAGAAAATTATATTCTTCTTCTCGAATTAACTCTATAAAAGTTTTTAATGATGGTTGAATATTCATTCTGTGCATATCATTTTGGTTAAGAACAGATTGCTTCGGTTTAGGAATTCCAGATCAACCTAATAAATATTCAATCAATTGTGATATAATAATATAATTAATTCTCACGCTTGAAGACGAATTAGTTACTCACGAAAATCGTCTGCTTTTCGAGATTCAACCATCCCTTTTGAGATTCTAACCATTCATGAATATTAAAGGATTATTTAATTTCAGGCACTGAATTTATAGCATTCAAAGCGTAAAGAGAATGTGAAAGTTCTAAGTGCGAAGATGCTCCAAACTGAAGGCAATAATTAGGTAAGAGCACTTTAGATAATCTGTGCATGGTCTGGTGTTTGCACGAAATTTAACGAGGAATACTGAAATGAGCTTATATTCGGGAATATTTTCCTTAAATATTAATAAGTTATTGGTTTTTTTTCCTCGAAATGTGCAAATTATAATTATGAAAATGTATGAATTGTATCGTTTTGATTAATAATAGACATGACTGGTCATATTCGTATTAACTTAAAGCAATAGATCCATTCCGCTTGATATTATCATATGGAAAAATTCTTCTAAGGAAAAATTCTAAGGAAATTCTTCTAAGGAAAAATTCCAAGGAAATTCTTCTAAGGAAAAATTAATCTAAGAAAAAATTCTAAGGAAATTCTTCTAAGGAAAAATTCATCTAAGAAAAAATTCTAAGGAAATTTTTCTAAGGAAAAATTCTAAGGAAAATCGTCTAAGGAAAAACTCTTCTAAGGAAAAATTCTAAGGAAATTCTTCTAAGGAAAAATTCTAAGGAAAAATTCTTCTAAGGAAAAATTCTTCTAAGAAAAACTTCTTCTAAGGAAAAATTCTTCTAAAATTATCGTTCAAAATAGCAATGACTTTTTGGCTAAAAATCATAATTCTGGGGAAAAAAAATCAAAATATATAGTGCTTAAACCACTCATTAGGTAATTTTCCATTCATATCCGGTAATTTTTCTGTTAATTTTCCGTTCATATTCCAGTTTCCGGATAACCGGAAATTCTAATAATCAGAATTATTGCTCTTATTACCAGATATTTAGTAAAATATACAAAACTGAAAGTCAAAATCAAGCAAATAAATGGTTTTTATTAAATGTTCTAAAGTATCGTGATAAAATAATTACATTTTAGCACATTTAAGAAATTTTATCTTATATTATAAAACGATATTTTTTGGTTAGTAAAATTTTTAGAGAAGAGCTTTGGTAACATTTCCTGAAATTTTTGGTGAACCCAAAGAGCCAAACACACGGCAAATTTTACTTTATCCCGGTAATTTTGACAGTACTCGCTCACGATTTTCCTGGCTCGTGATTTTCTTACCTATAAAAATGCACTGATAGCAAATGAAAACTGCATTAGGTCATTTTACTTTTATGATCTACAGAGATTTATAGCTCGTATTAAAAAAATGCTTATCATGGTAATTATTTATGATATAAATGTTCCCGTTTCAGATTGACTGGCTAGATCCAGAGACATAATCATTCAATGATATTATAATGCCGACCAGGGTGGCCGAGTGTTAAGCGTGTCTGATTGCGGAGCCTTTGGCCGTGGGTTCAAATCCTGCTCAGGGCATAGATGTTTCCTTCTCTCTCTTTGTTCCATGTCCTTTCCTCTTTGTGTGAATGTGACCCGACCCATAAGCGGGTTTGAGGTTGTGTGACGTGGGCAACGCTGCTCCACAGCCGTGGCTTCGCCACAGGTGCCCACAGGGTAACGGGAACAGAGTAGCAGTTCTGGCCTTTCTGTGTCCAATGGAACAAACCCCAAGTGCTCACCATTAAAAAAAATATTATAGTTATATACTCCAGCAATAGGCATCACTATATATTATCCCAAACAATATTTTTGTTTCACTAGATTTAAACATACTTTTTTTAGAAAAAAAGTGTAAACTGAATTCGTCACGTATATTAAAAAATATAAAACATATATTTATCATATTAGTATACACTTTGGCTTCGAACCTAAACTCATTGGTGTATTATAGAATTATATTTTAGAATATTTCACGAATATCTTAAGTAATATGATTGGTTAAAATAAGCTCCTAACTCGTGCTCAGTATGCAACCTGAAGCAGATGTACACGATGTTTCCTTTAAATTATATTCCAGTAATATACCTACATTCTTATGAATAAAATAATCTATTCTCCCAAATAATATTTCTGTTTCAAGAAATTTCATAGATTATTGTTGTTTTGAAATTCAATCAGAAAATTAAATTTAGAGAACGAAATGTTTTTAATCTAATGCAATTTAAATTAAATATACCTTGAATTTTCAGATCACGTAGATATACGATCGTATATCAAATGATAAATGTAAGTAAGTTTAAATATTTTATTCTGACCTAAGCATATATTCGTTGAAATAAATAGGATAATAAGATAAACTTACATGCAAAAAATAAAGTAATGAAATAAGCAAATCACTGCTAATAAAATAGGTTCTTAAAAACTGAAAAGATCTTGCATTTTTGGAAATCAGTATCGTTTAAAATATTTAAAGTGGAATAAATTATTAATCGAGTTTGTTGTAAACATAGCATTCAATCTATTTATAAAATATACCTCTCAAAGAGAGTTCAAAATATTGATTATAAGACTAATGCAAAACTTATACCCTTTTAATAATTTATTTATTTTAAAAATATACGCTGTTACCTGCTTAAGAGAACTCTTCTATCTTTTTAAATTATCGTCTTATTTAAAAAAATAAATGTTTCAATAATTTAAATAAGTTACATGTAATTTTATTATATACATTTAATAAAGGATGAATTGTAAGTGTAGTTTTTTATACTAAAAAAACCCATCTTATCATGGAATTTCCTTTATATAAGTAAATTTGTTATGAATTAATGTTTGTATAATAAACATTGATTCATTTCATAGGTATGATATTTATATGTATAAAACTATTTCATTCATTTGGGTAAATTTTTTTTCCATATGCATAAGACACTTTCATTCATATTCACAAAACTCTTTATATCATATGCATGAAACTATTTGTATCAGAGGAAGCATATTTTAATTTTACGCACCCCAGGAAAATTATTTACTCTTTTTTTTAATATAGCTGTTTTTTGTTTTTATTTTTTAAAAATGTAAGATTTATTCAACTTGAATAAATATATAGTGATTAATAACTTTAATTCTTGTATTTTAGTTTAGCTCATAAGATTTATTTCTCTCATCAATTCAAAGAAAATATTTTGAACTCTAACATTCGTGCATAAAGAGTTATAAATTCCAAATTACATTCGCTGCTGCGTTAAAATTTCAAAACACATTTTAACAACGTAAAAAAAATTTCTAGCAACGAAAGTCGTGTTTATTTATTAAGATTATGTAAATGTAATATTTAAATTAACCGAAGGTGAGAGAAAATAATACCAATAAACTATTTCGCCAGAAAATCTAAACTATAGTATTAGCTAAAGAATTTCTAAAAACCTATTATATTATATCTTGCTGGAAAAAATCATGGTGAGTGTGTTTACTCTACTTTTATTTTTTAGTACATATTTCCCATAAATTTTATAAAAAAATATTTAAAGCCATTGTTTGTACTGAATAAAATTAAAGATATCCAAAAATTTAAATTTTATATGTCTAAATATTTAACTATTATTTAATAGGCATTTTTCATAATTTTCTTAGGCTATAGTAGTACGTTTTAAATTTAGTTTTCTGATAATTGTAAGATGACATGGGATATTTTGGGATGGGTAAATTTATTAGAAATTTTGAAAGACTTCGGTTAATGGGTACTCTTAATGGGGTACACTTAAATGGGTTCTTAACGGATACTCTTTTGCATTTCAATAGCTTACAAATCATACACTTTGATCGAAGTATTTTTATCAGAGACTTTTTTCCATACAATATATAATTAGCAAAAGTTGTTAATAATTATATTCAATCAACTAAATGCCGAGTAGAAATAATATTTTATTATATGGCATTAGAAAATATAGTACAAGCAAGTCTATTTGATTTGTCGGGGCAAATAAGTTCAATTGAAATAATTTTAAATAAGGAAAGGATTATTTTTTTTGGTTCTCGTTTTTATATTATTACATTAAATTTCTGAAAAATGAATTTTTTATTTTCTGTGAATTTAGAAACCTATAGGTTAGCTTCATAAAATATTAAAACATTAAATAAAATCTTCAGTACATTATTTATTTATAAAAAGTTATATTCAAAGCTGTTATTTGTTCATGAATGCTGATAATTTTAATCCCTTCAAAAATTCAGATGATTATTATTTTTTTTTTAAAATTGTCTGCTTGTGGTCTATATAAGAATGCCCTCTCAGCCTTAAAATAAATAAAATGTTCAAAATGGATTATTCTAAACAATTAAGAAACAAAATAATGTACACTATAAAACTTTACCATCTAAAAATACACAAAAATAATGTTGAAAAAGTCATTACTTAAATAATCAACTGTAAAAACGTCCGGTTAAAACACCGATATAAAGTACCGGCATTTTGGGTTCATCATCCGTAAAATCTATTTTACTGTGGAATAGTATACCGTAATTTTTACAGTGATATTTATTTAATTAGTGAATCAGTTATTTCATAGTAATTATTTCTGCAAAAATAACGGCATTTCGGATTTTTTGTTCCGTAACATATTCCATTAGAATGGATTTTACGGTCAAAAGTGCCTGAATGCTGGTACTTTTTATCTAATTTTATCAGGAATTTTTTACGATGGTGTTTGATCAGAATTTTTTACAGGAAATAACGTAAAAATAAAGCAAATTCTAAAAATCACCAAAAGATTTAATATTGAGCACAAGCTTCATAATTAAAAATCAATGTTATAAAATAAATAATATACCATAATAAATGGTACTTTTTCTGTGATTTTCTACAAAACACTAACTAAAATATTACTCAAATATTCCCTTTATGGCTTTCACTAACTATTAAAAACCTCAATAAACATAAAAGAATCAAAGTCTGCAAAAATAGCATGAAAATAAAACAAATTTTAAGAGTCATCAAAAGTTTTAATATTGAGTATTACTTTGATAATTAAATCAGTGTTATGAAATAAATAATATAATAATATAATGCAATAAATGTTACTTTTTCTATGATTTTCTTCATAACACAAACTAATAAAAATATTACCCAAATATTCTTTTTATGGCTTTCACTAACTATTAAAAATCTCAATAAACAAAAATAAATCAAAGCCTGCAGAAAAATAAGAATAAATAAAAAATAAAAGCCTGATATAGTTTTGAACTAATATAACTACTATTGCCTTTTTAATCTTCTTCCGCTAAGGCCACAATCTCATTCGATCTAATTTTTCTGTCAAGGGAAACATATACGTTTCTAGTATCTTACGTACTATATCTAATTGCAAACACGAGATTAAGATCCACTTTATTATTATAAGCCAATGAGGCTGAAGAGGATTCCCGGAAAGGGCAGTAAAAGGGCATTTTATTTTCGATCTGCAACACTTTCTTCGATATATACAGCATAAAACGAGCTTTGCAAGTTTCTTTTAAGTGTCTGAGAAAATTAAAAGGAAATATTGTTTAGAAAATGTAAAGTTATGTATTTAATTAACTAATTTTAGTCTTCTGCTTATTTATTAGAATAGTTATATCTGAAAATATTTTAAATATCAAATAATTTAGAAATTAGTTCTGCATTGCTAATTTTCTGCTCTTTTGGAGCTGCCCTATTATGAATTGTTTCTTCGGGTGCTTCAGAACAGGCCATAATATAGAAGCTGTTTTTAGCTCCGTACGGCGATATTTCAAGGCATGGGCCTCTATGCAATTCGAATGACGATGCGTCCTAGCTCCCCTAGAAATTTGTTGCAACATTTACGTCACCCCCTACTCTATATAACGGTATTAAATTTGTACGTTTCTGCAAGAAAAAAAAACAGACTAAGAAGGTCATTAAAAAAATCTGTAGCTTTAGTAACAAAAATAATTTCAGACTTGTAATCCTTTCACTCGAATTAGGCCAGATCAATTTGTATCAAGAAAACTAAAAAGTTTCCTTCCCAGAGTAATTTATGGGGTAAAATTTTTTTCCAATATACTTATCGTACTGTATGTAATTTTTTACTGCATTATCTCAAACGAATTTTAAAAAATATGAAAAATTATTTCAAATAATGATTTGAAAGCTATGAAGGATATTGTAACTGTCATCACAATAGACATTATATATATATATATATATATATA
>NC_092213.1:43587645-43613145 GCF_043381705.1 Parasteatoda tepidariorum
TGGATTTTTTTCATTAAATTGCATAGTCATAGTGCTATATAGATGATGAGTGCTTAAAGTAAAATCAAAATAATCAGCATTTATTGAAGAACTGATTATGAATACTTTTATTTTAAGTAAAGGATTTTAAGACTATGAATATTAATTATAACATAATTATAAATTCATTAACTAACAGTAGTGCAATTAATTCAGTATAGTTAAATACGTGAAATTTTTAAAAACTCACTATATGTAAATACCGGAAATAATATAAAATATAAATACTAGAATGTCAAAAAAATTGTATACGTGTACAAATTAGATTAGATTTAAATAATTATAATATTCTATAAATGGGAAAGCTTTTTTTAGATTTGTTTAAAATGTGAAAACTTCGAAATATGCAATCTCTAATTAAGTTAAATTTAAACATAACTTAACATTTCTTAATAAAAGAAATTCTTTTTCTGTGGAATTTTTTAAACACGTAACGCATCTAATAAATCAATTATTTATTCACATTTTAATACAGATTTCTGTTCTTTATTCGACATAATTTCGTTTTCATGCAATTAACTAATTTTTTTCTTAGCTTTGAGAAAAATCTTTTGACCGAAATTTAAGTTAATCTAATTAACGTAGTGATTATCTCAGCCCTAATTTGGGGAAGATAGTTTGCACTAAAAAATGCTCACATATTTCGCTTAAACTGTAATAACTTTTACTTAATTCTATCTTGTAAGAAACGTTTTCTAATCCATTTTGAAAGTATATTTTTTGCCTGACTTATCTTAATGTCATTAAAAATATAGTTTAGCAATTTATTAATTAAAAGATTATTATACTTTACTTCCATGATATGTATTTTTTTTAATTTGGGGTTTTATAAAGTTTTGTTGTATTAAGCAGTTTATGAAAATTAAGTGGAATTTTTTTTTCGATGAATAAATTAAATTACGTTTTTTATTTTATTTTATAACCAAGGGAGAACAGCCATCTAGACTCTAAGTTTATGACTTTTAATGTTCAACTCCGTAGTATTGTTATTTTGAACAAAATGCAGAAGACAAGGAAACTCCTCAACAAAGTACTGGGGTAAATTAGTGTCCATGGCGGACTTTCTAGATGGAACTAACACCACATAGACAGGAAGACTACGAAAATCTTCTTCGGTTAGCCTGATGGCAAGGGAACCCATGATCTGTCTACCACGGACGATATTTTACGTAAGCTCTTTGGTCAATTCGAGCCGGGTACGGAATTCTTATTATCGCTGGGATCCGCCGAGCCACCTTGGCCCCTTGTGAATAAATTAAATTACGGTTAGAAAAAATTAAAATTTAAAGTGTCGTTTATGAATAAAATTTCGTAGATTTATTAGATTCAGGTGATTTTGTGGGCTTCCTTAAAAAAAGCATATTTAAACTAAATATTCTTATAAACAGATTGTAGTTATTATTTTTTTTAAGTTATAGGTATTTTATTGAAATATTTTATCTACTCTTAAGCTTTTTAAATTATCAAACAAAATTATCATTTATACATAATAATGCTTTAGTGTAGGCTCATTTTTCCTACTTTATTTTTTCTAAGTTAAAAACCGAAAAATGCATTAATATAATCCCATTTTAAATTGTAATCTAAACAGAAAGCACTAATAGCTCAACTGCTCGCACTCAAGCAGTTAAATGTGGGGGAGTACCATATTTTTCAGCATCATTTACCAACTTTTCTTTTATACTTCATCGGTGAGAAAATCTCTTCGAGCAGCCCAGAACATGATGCAACAAAGAAATAAATTTCATACTCAAGCTATTATAACTGAGTATATATTAAAAACTGAGAATATGTATTTTTAATCGATACATGTAATAAATTTAGATCTTAATCAATTGAGAGGATTAAAAATATTTTCCTTTATTTTTATAAAATCTTAACTTATTCGTAAAAAATATGAATTTAAGAATAATTTTATTTTTAAAATAAAACGGCATTTGAACTTTATTGAATACGAAAATTGTTTAATTTTTTTTAACAGATTGAATACAAATTTATTAAAAAAGCACATATAGCATGTATTCATTATTGTTTTTATCACAGAAGTGATAAGAGTATAATAAATCTAAGAATTCAAACATGATATAACTATCCGACATTCATGCAATAATTATAATTGGATAACAAACATAAAATTAAATATTACAGATTCATTATGTTTATTTCCTGATAATTTAATTAGCTTTTAAATGAAAACATTTCCTTCAGCTCCTTAGAAAATATTTTGGGAATCAAATAAAAATCGTTTTTTTTTCTTTCTAAATTGCCTTTAAAAATCATTTAAAAATTAATTAAAAAGGACAATTTGTTTTTTAATTTAACGAGTGTAGCCTTAATGGCTCAGAATTTGCACCGAAGTATTAAGGAAAATTGTCCTAATAAAATATATGGAAAAAATAAAAACTAATAGTAATTATGATAATAATTAGTTTTAGAATAAGTATTTGCTAAACTACTCTGCTTTTATACCACATGCCAATACCAGTAAGCATGCTAGAAGGCAGAGGGTGCGTTTCTTGTTTTTTTCAGTGGCGTCATTTATGGTCAAGAATACGACTTCAACACACACATCACCGCCCGTTTTACCTAGATCCCCCAATCATACTCCATTCATTCATTCATCCATAGAATGTAATTTTGACCTGTACCAGAGAATGAACAAACTCCATTACAATTCCTCCAGAGGTATTAATTTGTTATGGGAACTTAAGGGGCTTTGCGACCCCGACAGATTGAAAGTGCACCAAACACCATTTAATAAACAAGGATTCTTCGGCCGGCTGGTTTCGAACTCACGTTCTCACTAACAGGAGTCAAACGTCCTACTAACCAGTCTATTCCAGCCTTAAACTACCCTGTAAAAACTGTGTTGTAATATCTAGCCGAATTTGATGGTTAAAAACTCTAAAACTTGCGATAATTACTTTTTGAAGTTCATATAGAATGGGGGAGTTTTCACACTTCAAAGGGGTGTAATTAAATAATGACACCAATAATTGATAAAGCTTACACCCATCATTAATGCTCTTCCTCTCCCTTCATGGGCAGCAGCTTGTTAGTGAAGAAAGTTGTGTTTTTTATAGTTCCATGTATTTAGCGAAACAATATTTTATATATAAACTGTTTAACAAAATTCTTGTGTGAGATAATTGTAGGGATTGCTTTAAACATGCAAAAAATGCTCTTAGATCATTATTAGAAGCTTAAAAGCGAAACAATGTATATGAAGATAGTAACAAGATAGTTGCTTGTTTACATGCTGTATACTGATGAAATGCGAGTTCTCCTTGTCTGATTGAATCGACAAACTGATCATAGTCTATTTAATACCAAGTAAGTATCAATCATCTCTATTGATTGATAAGAATATGGATTATGGTCGACTTTTGCCAAGTAATTTCAATCTTCTTGTCTGATTGAATTGACAAACTGGGCATGGCCTATTTAATACTAAGTAAGTATCAATCATCTCTATTGATTGATAAAGAATATGGATTATGGTCGACTTTTGCCAAGTAATTTCAATCTTCTTGTCTGATTGAATTGACAAACTGAACATAGCCTTTTTAATACCAAGTAAGTATCAGTCATCTCTACTGATTGATGAAGAATATGGATTATGGTCGACTTTTGCTAAGTGATTTCAATCTTATTGTCTGCTTGAATTGACAAACTGGACATAGCCTTTTTAATACCAAGTAAGTATCAATCATCTTTTCTGATTGATAAAGAATATGGATTATGGTCGACTTTTGCTAAGTAATTTCAATCTTCTTGTCTGATTGAATTGACAAACTGGGCATAGCCTATTTAATACCAAGTAAGTATCAATCATCTCTACTGATTGATGAAGAATATGGATTATAGTTGACTTTACCCGAGTAATTTTAATCTTCTGGTCTGATTGAATTGAAAAACTCCTCATATAAACTGTAATAAAATTGGAGTATATTTTAACAGCATTGTAGAAATACTTTCTTTTCTCAAAATATTTTCATAAGATATACATAAATTTGTGAATCATATAAAATAATTTTATAATATTTAAAATTCTATTCACTTAGGTTTATTTAAATTCTTAATAATATTCTCTCTGTGCTGTATGTTTGATTAACGAGCTAAATTTATTTTAAAAAATATTATACAGATGCATCCTAAATTTATGATTCTTGCTTTAGATTGTATCGTAAAAGTAAATTTTTCTGATTCTTGAGTGTATCATATCTTACTGTAATTATTAATTATAATATAGCATGTTGGCGACTGCTTTGCTCCATGTAGAGTAAAGAGAAAAAACATTTTAAATGCTTTTTTGAGACAGGAACTATCTTTAGAACACTTAGTGAAACACCACTTTAGTGTTAAATAGTTTCCATTATTTTTGGCGTTTGGATACACAATAGTTTTTTAATAAATTCGTAATATTTAACTAGTACACTGTCAAATTTTTCATTTTAAAATTATGGTAAAATACCGGGCAGCTGTCTGTCCATCCGATTAACAGTAAAAAATACGGCAAAGACCATTTTTCTCCTTTGTGATTTTGAAAACATTAACAAAAAGTACAGTTATAAAACCATGAATACAAAACTATACAGTTTTTTAACCATTTACAACTAGCATTTTTCAAAAAAGTAAAAAATAACTAATTATTTAACTAGACATGGGAGCTCGGTATTCCGTAAGATGTCCGGCATTGGAAAGTGCCGGACACTGGAAATTCTTTATGTGTTGAAGAAAATGGAGGAAGTATTGCGGTGTCAACACTAGGACTCGAACTCCAGTTCTGCCGGTCATGAGATTGACAGGTAAGTTCGTTCGGCTATGATATGTACTCAGTTGCGAAGAACTAAGTAACTTCATTAGGTGGTTCTAGTTGGTGAGATAAAATTCTGGTTGTTTAACTGTATTAGGTGAAAGCAGTTAATAAACAGTTTTTCTCAAACTTAACAGTTTGATTACCATTTTATTTCTGGTTATTTGACAGCTTTGAGTAAATATGGTAAAATAACCATTCACTAAATTACTATTTAACCATTTCTTCCGAGAAATTTCTATCAGTGTATATTTAATGTTTAGAACTATAGGGAAAGTTAACGTAATTTATAAGTTCATATTAAAATAAATATTTAAAAAACATTTCTTCCGTGAAAAAATAAAAATAATAAAGAAAGAATAATATCATTAGGTTTGAATACAATATTTTTCTATTTTTATTCACTAAAGTATAAATTTCACAATTTAAAAGTTTAAAAAAAACATTTAAATATCTAAAGAAAGGGTACATATTTTAAATATTTTTATTCCTACTGCACGACTTTACTTTATTTCACAAATGTTAAAAATGAAAACTATTTTAAATCGGTAAGATTGTATGAATAAACATTATTGAAAAGCATTTTTGAAAATGAAAGGTACTCAAATAAAATGGTCCAAGTACAGCAAAACAAGCATTTCAAAAATGCAGTTCTCGAATTTAATCTAAGCAATAAAGCTTTACATTAATGGAATGCTTTTTCTTTTATGTAATAAAATATTCTATACAGTTTCGAGAAAGAACTTAACGTGTTACGGAAAAGTACTCATAAGAAAATGCGTCTGGAAACGGATACCGTACGAGCGTAAATGATATAAGAAACATAGAAATATGAGTTGGCGTGAGAATTGGATCATATGTTTTCGTTTTTAGATCTTCCAAATGTATACATTTATTTGAAATTGAATAAAGATTGTTAAATGAAACATTTTCTGTTTTGAATTCCTCTTACTTATATTTTGAAATTCAAGTACGCTTGTTTTTAGCTTAATATTTTTTGTTTTTATTGATTTGTTTTTTAGTAAGAAAGCTTATGAAATTTCATCAACTAAAATAAATGTGTGCTTAATTCTTAACGTTTATATACTTCACTATAAGAAACTCCGGATAAAATTATGGCAAAATGTACCATCCAGTATTTTTAACCGTGAAAACCATTTTTACCGGAACATCCAAGGAGTAAAACATCTGATACACCAGCAAAGTCATTGAATTACTCTGATTAGATAAATATTACTGTAAACTAAATCTAATCTCAGCGGCGCGACAGCCCTAGAGGCCCAAGGCCTACTGTGCCCATCTCAGTTTTCTTGACCTTGGGCTCTGGGGTGCAGAAGCAGATTGTTCCGGTCAGGTGGTCAGCCGAACGCGGAACCCCCAGTGTTTAGTTCTCAATCATGCTTGGTACTCATTTATCGACCCACTGAGGGAATGAATGGCTGGGTCAACCCTGCCCGGTCCGAGGATCGAACCAGGGACCTGTGGCACGGCAGCGCAAGGCGCTACCGCGCAGCCACCGGGCATTATTACTGTAAACATTACAGTATAATATTTTACTGTAAAAATGGTTTTTACGGTAAAATGGATTTTATAAATCCATAATATATAAAAATAAAAACATTTCCCGAAGTGCCGGTACTTTATACCGTAAATTCATCCGAATAATGATTTGTCCCAACTCCCTTAGAAGTTTGTCGCAACATTTACGTGGGGACCCCTGCTGTATAAAACGTATTTAAATTATATTTCGATTAAAACTGAACTACAAATTTCATATAAATTTCATATTTTTAATAAAAATCTATAGCTTTAGGAGCAAAACTGAACTCAGATTTGAAGTCTCTTTACCGAATTAGACAAGATCGAGTATTTGTACAAATGTAACAGAAGACCTGTTCCCCACTGTTACTGACACAGTCAACATAACGAATCAGATACTATTTCAAACAATTTACTTCCGGAAGCGTAGATGTAAAGTTTACAATCGTTGAGGTATATCCTTATTGTGAAACATGAATAAAAAAAACTTTTTTTTGAGATTGTTTTGAGGTAGACAGATGTAAAAAATACACCTGAAGAAGAAAATGAGGATATGTTTTGCCCCAAAAATAACCTCATTAATAAACCTCAATTTCAACCTCATTTACACTTCACAAAATCAACCTCATATATAAATCAGAAATAATTTTAGTTTAGATTGGTTCAAATTATTCACACTTCAAATATACGTACCTGCTTGAAGTGAAGACAAAAATAATCCGTACACCCTTAAAAAACAACCTTCCTAAATTGGTTGCTCTAAAGTAGATTTTCATGAACCTCAAAATAACTTCAAATGCGAATAATACAACTTCATACGCCTTGATTATACATCTTGGGAGGTTGATCTTTTAAGTTTAAGGTTGGTTTTGAAATCAACTTCGAATAAACCTCAAATTAACCTCCGCACCTCAAAAACACCTCAAATAAACCTCAAAAGTACCATAATAATATTTTTTGTAACGCCAGCTTGCGACATTAAGCCTGTGTAAATTTTTCTAAATAACAGTTTTTATTTTGATAGACTCTCTCTCATTATTACTGTATGTAGCATATATGAGCACCTCGTTTAATGTTTGAAAATATTTCTTATCAATTACAGCTATTCCTCAGAAGAAAAGCTATTTCAGCTGTCACAAATAGTTTATAAAAGAAAGTTAACTTCTGCTTACATTTTCTTTTTTAAGATACAGAGATCTGCTTAATATACCTTAGTGTCAATATACCAGTTGCGAGTTAAATCGTAATTTGAGGAGATAATCATTGCTAATGTCGAAGGGCAAAATTTATAACTGTTTATAAAATGATAATCGTTACCTTCTTTAAACACAAATGTATATTTAAATAATTTTGGCTAATTTATAAAGGGAAGTTAATTTCTGTTTTCATTTTCTTTTTTAAGATTCAAAGATCTGTTTAATATACCTTAGTGTTAATATACCTGTTGTGAGTTAAATCATAACTTGAAGAGATAATCATTGCTAATGTCGAAGGGCAAAATGTATAACTGTTTGTAAAATGATAAACGTTACAGTCTTTAAACACAAATGTGTATTTAAATATTTTTGTTAAATAAAAATTGTCGACATTGTAATCTAATTATCACGCGTTATCTAACGGAACTTAAATAAGAACAGTTTTGAAATCCAAAAGTTACAAAAAAACCATATAAATATCACAATTATATAAAAAAAAATTAAATAAAACAAATCACATATAAATTGAAACAGATCATAAAAATCAACTCTAAATACCACATTGTCAAAGCAAGTTTTAATGAATAACTTCAAATAAAACTGCTTTTAGGAAAAGCGTTTTATGCATGAAAGGCTTCCAATATAGTTGTTGTTGATCGATGATGTTGACAAAAAATGAACAGAAGAATATCTAAGAGCCCAAAATATTTTTGTAGTAATAAATCACCAACAGAGTTAATGTTGCGAGAAAAATAAAGATATATGTGTTATGATCAAGTCCCGAATATTCTAAAAAATTGATTCATTTTTCGTGCAGCGACAGCTTTAAACAATGTCCTTCCTAGAACAACGTAAATGACTTATTTTTTTATCTGATTATAACATAAGGAAACGTTTACTGAACTTTATTTTTTTCAGTACTTGCAGAGTATTTATACAAACGCTTACTATCTTTACGTTAGAAATACAACTAAGCAATTAAATTTTCTTTTGAAAGTTTTCTTGTTTTTCTACAAAGACTGTAAGACAATAATTCGAATTGCAATATCTTTTTAATAAACTGAGATTCGAGCTTTAAACAAGAAGGTAGAAAATGTAAGATTTTTACTCAGAAATAAGTAGCTTAGTAGAAAAAACTTTTGAGTGCAATTAATAATTAAATGCAATAATTTTTGAATCGCTTTTAATTGTTATAAAACTGATACATTTTGTTTTCTAGCATTCCTTTCATATTATATGGATAATTTTTATAGTGTATTTTTTTTCATTTTGGGAATAAAAGACGTAAATAATAAAATACCTCAAAAGCAAAAAATGAAATATTTATATACCATAAAACATTCTAAAAAATACCTGAATCAAATTATTTAACTGTCTTAAAACTTTTCAACTTCAACCAACAATTTCATTTTTATGTCAACAAACCATTGGTATAATATACACCCAGAAATAAATATTCTTAGTTATGTTTTAGAGATAAAATTGCGTAAAAAATTGTCCAAATTATTGGATGCTTGGTTTCAAGAGGTTTTAGTGTTTCTAAAATTAAATCAAAATTTATTCATTTTCTTCACTAATAATTTAATTTATTTATTTTCTAATAATATTGTTAATAATTTCAAGATAATCATCATTGACATTATAATTTGCTTTAATGATAAAATATTTCTAATGTAACAATATTTATATAATTTTTTGAAATGCAGCATAACTATATACATTACTGATTTTGTTGTATGTTGCAAAAAAGTCTTCAACATTGTAAAGTTTACAGTGAAGTATACTATTACCGTAACTTGCTGCGGGACAAATAACCTGACATACTGTAATTTTTACAGTAATAACTGTACTAATTACAGTAAAATCACTAAATTACTCAAAGTAAAAAAAATATTAATGAAACAATTACGGTATAATATTTTACGGTAAAAATAGGTTTTAAGGTAAAATGGATTTTAGAAGTGGGGTATTCAAAGTGCTGGTACTTAATACAATAATTTGATCCGGAATATTTTACAATGTAACACCAAATTCACCTATGCGTTCCCGAGAACAACTTGTAGACGCTATAATAATTCTTTGTTCTCTCTCAATAATATTGGTTCAAATCTGAACCTAATATTGGTACTGTGAAAATTGTAAAGGTGATAACTTCAATAATTTAATCACCTGCATGATATGATCATAATAATTAAGAACGAGGATGGCAAAAAATAATTAAAATTGCCTTTTATTAGGTTACCACTAGTCAAAGCAGACCATCAATTTGTTTTCTCACAAGTGGTTAACTTACATAAGTTTCACTGCATCTTCAACTACAATATGCAAATTTTCTGCTACTTGCATAATGTATAACAAGCTTGCATAATTATTATACATAATGTATTATGTATTTCCCAGTATAATGTAATCAAGTTTTGAAAGTACAATATGATATTTCCATTCAGGGCAATATTCACTTTACAATAAATTTGAACGATGATGAAGTTAAGCAAATTTTGCAAAAAAAAGTGATTGTTTCTCAATGTTTTTAATTTATTTTGCACCACATATTTTTTTCTTATAACGAGATAAAATTTTCAAAGCACAGGAGGAAGAAGAATAAAACATATAAAATTTTCTAGTTGGAAAAGTATTATCTCCTAAAGCATAGTTATATTGCTTTGGTTTCACAAGTTACTGTCAAGCGCATATTCAAATTTTTAGAATTTTTAGACTTGATAATCAGGAGATTAAAGTTTTAGACTTTGATCAATCTATCATAATCAATCAATTTTGAGTTACAGTAAGAATATCGTGTTTTTGAAAGCACGATAGTTTTCAGAAGGGGAAAAACAAAATTTCTTGTTTAAGTTTAGAAATATTAATCTGCCAGTAAAGCTCCAATGAATTTAATATTATTAATAATGATGGAGTTCGTAATGATTAAAATTATTATTTCGAAGAATATGATTTTCAATTTATCGGTTTCCAATTTGTGTACTGTAATGACAGAAAACATGCAACTAGGTAATTAATTAGACAATTTTTATTAAAATAATTGTTTACAGAATAAAGAAATTTAACAAGTAAGCAACATATTTTTCCCCTTAAGCATTGTAAATACTCAAAACATATAATTTTGTTATCTAAATATTGTTGGATTATTGTTGGTAGAATAGTTTCTGGAAAATCATGTTTTAAATCTACCATTTTTTTAAAACTCGCTTTCTCAGGAACTATTGGACCTATTTCGGTCGAACTTTGAATTTTGCCATAGAAGATCACATTCTTTCAATATGCAAAGAGATGTATACCTTAAAATTCTTAAATCTTTCCATTGTTAAGAAATAAAATAATAATAAATAAATATTTAAAAAATTGTATGGAATAATTTTTGAATAAACAAAATTTATTGATTATAAAAATTCTCGAGATATGGTGAAATAAGCAAAAAGTAAATTTGACATTAAATTTTCCAAACTTTTGACCTCTCTCTTGACCAAAATATTGAGACCCTGTATCCTATATTGCGGCTACTCCCTTTATTTTGTGGGTCAAAAATCACAATGTGTGAAAAAAAGGGCTTGTTTATTCAAAGAAAGAATGCTTTTGTGTTTCATAAAATATCATCTGCACTGAATTACGTAATTGAGGTCACTCTCACGGAACCATTTAAGAGAGCCCTAGTACGTGAAAATCCGATCACTTAATCAAAAGCTAGTTAGAGTGATTCATTTATTATTTTTTTGCGGAAAGTTCTTCGGTGCCGACATTAGTATATTTAGTACTTATTAAATACCACCGATTAACATAATAGCTGTAGTACCTATTATTAACATTAATTAAGCATTATTGGCGTCAATATTAACAGGCAATTTTCTATGGTTTTCCCCTTATTTATTTAGCTTTTTGGTACAAACTTATTTTTTCATTTCAGTTTGTATCTAAATTTAATTATCATTAGAGTCAGTAACAATATGGCATATTTTATGATTAAATACTTTTCCCCATTAATTTATTATTTTAATATTAAACATTTGTTTTATTTCAAATTATACACATTGCCAAAATTGATCAATTAAAATTATCGAAAAAATTTGCTCGACACTAATAATTTAATAATCATTTTAAGTGAACGAGCTGGCACCTGTACTTATTTCCGTGTACGTAAAAATTCGCCATATTTTTTTTGAAGCAGTTAATACTTAGTTAAATGTTGTATTAAATACTTTTAGTATTGTTCCGTGTTTAATAAGGACCTAGTGTATTAAGGTGCATAATTTAGGTACCATGGTAATAGATTTTCTTTCCCTTCAAAAAAGAAACAGTTAAGTATTCTGGCAATACTATTCTACACATTCATGGCACTTCATATACATCCTTAATTTTTTTATTATTTGTTTTAAATTCTGATGCGGCTTTAATCTATTAGATGTACCATAATATGAATTAGAAGCTTAACTCAGTAAAAAATGATATACAATTTTCCTTGGCTTTTTCCTCGGCTTAATTCTTATCGAGTTTCCACTAATTAAGTTTATAGAAACATATTTTAAAAAATAAAAATTAATAGAAAAAAACGCATGGTTTCATATATCATTGAAATATGAATTCGGTGATGTTATCACTATACTTCGCGAAGTTATTAGAGCTCAACTTGTGTAATCCTAACATAGGAAACCAAAGATACTAATATATTCATAAAAATGTATGATACAACAAATTTGTGATTGATTATAACTGAAAGCTACATATCACTCATATTATAAAACATATATCAAGTCATTTGAAAAACTTTTTCCTTGGAAAGTAGCTTGCGAACCAGTGATCGGAGGGAGTTTTAAAATGCACAGTTAGTTCCGTTGTGGCTTCGAACCTATGCACACCAAATTTGAGTGTGGATCAGTTCAGAATTGTGAATTTGTCTGTGGTACATATATGCACATAAAAGTTCTTTTCGAGCAATATAAATTTTGTATAAGTTCAATATAAATTCATTATTAATCAGTTCCTTATATTTTTTACGAATCTTTTAAATATGTTACAGTACAAATTTGTTCAGTTACAATTCTTATTTGCTAGTTGTAATTATATTATGAATTATTCCTTTAACTACAATTATTTTACAACCAAGCAAAGATTTTTATGATTACCAAAAAATAGATTGAAAACATGTAAACATAAAAAAAAAATAAAATAAAAATTTCTTCTCCTGGTTTTAATGACTAGAAGATAAATGAATAAAGGTTTAGTTACAGACAGCAATCAATACGAGGAAGACCAAAGCAGTTCGAGCAAGTTTTAATCATGATGCATGAAACCAAACTTTCAGTATTTGGCTGATAAAGTTGAAGGGGGTGCGGAAACGCCGCCACCTGAATTACTTCCTACCCCCTTCTATCACTCACCTTTTCGTGAAGCAGAGTAATTTATGACTCTGAACTGATAAATGAGAGAACAACTTTTTCTTTCGCGTGTACATGATACTTTTCTTCACAACTAAAATTAAAGCGATAGAATGATCTTTGCTTTCTTGATCTTACCTTATTAATGGTCATAAGGTAATGGTTTTTTTTCTTCTGATACTTTTGGGTCATTTTAATCGAACATATCCACATTTTGTTCACGTTCAGTGCACAGGAGCGTCACTCTATCGCTAGCAAGAATCTTGATGTAAATTTTGTTATCTTGAAGCTTTCAGTATTAATGGCTTAAGAAAATGTTTTCTATTTAGTTTGCTAATGGAATCACACCTTCTTATTAGAAGATGCACCAAATTCTGTTGGCGTTTAGTATACAGGTTTGTAATATTATTTATAGTGGAGTCCTGATGCTTTGTAAAGCTACAGATTTCCACATTAACGATTAAAGGTAGTATTTTGGATTTTGTTTGTAAGTGAAATCACGGAATTAGTAGAGTCATGTTATTTTAACAGGACATATACGGATTTTTTAACACTTTGTCTACATGGATACTACATTATTGAACCCTAAGGTAATCGGTGTTATCTTACCGCTTTCAATATAAATAGTTTAAGGTAATATTTTTGATTTTGTTTACTAGTAGAATCACATTATTTTATTAGAACAAAACCAAATAGTTTATTAGAACAAAACCAAATAGCGTTTAGTATACAGGTATGACAGATTATCCAAAGCGAAGTGCTGATATTATGCTTTCTAAATTTTCAGATAACCGTATTAATGACTAAAGGTAATGTTTTTGATTTTGTTTAAAGGTAGAACCACGAAATTGGCAGAATCGTTTAATTTTTGTAAGGACATATACCATTTTTTTGCGCTAAGATGCACAGACGCCACATTATGAAGCCGTAATGACTTGTTATCTTACAACTTTCCATATAAATGGTAAACATAATGTTTTTCATTTTATTTTCTAGTGGAATCACATTATTTTTGGGACATCCATCAAATTTTGTTCACATTCAGGATACAGGCATGTTACAATATCCAAAGCGGAATCCTGATGTTATGCTTTTTAAATATTCAGATATCCGTATTATTGACTGAAAAAAATGTTTTAGATTTTGTTTGATGGCAAGATATGGTCATTTTATCAGGACATGTTTAATTTTTTCACATTAAGTATACACAAGAATATACTATTATCTCAAGAGGAATCCCGATGGAGGCTCAGTTATCTCATATATTTTTGTATATTAATGGTTTAAGGACATGTTTTTGATATTTTTCTAGAAAAATCAAGTCATTTTATTAAGAAATATCTAGGTTAAATTTTCTTCACGTTAATTTAATGGGAATATCATTTTGTCCAAAGCGAAGTACTGTTGTAGGCTTATTTGTCTTTTAGATTTTCGTATATTAATAGTTTAAGGTAATATTTTTGATTTTTTACGGAAGAATCATTTCAATTTATTAGGGCGAAAACATGCATCGCAATCCTTTTATTTAGTTGCCTTTCAAGGTACCAAAGCTAAAAAGTGCGTATTTTTGCTTGTACTTCGCTCTACATTTCAAAATGTAGTACTTTTACTTACTTTTTCGTTCCATTTTTGGAGGAAAAAGTACTAGTATTTTTAACGATAGTAGCAATAAGTAACGATAATGGTGACTCGTCAGATTAGGAATATAACAATAGACACGTTATAAAATTTTAATCGATTTTTTTGTAAAATTATCTAAACATTTCTATTTTTATTTTTCGTTCCTGAACTGAAAACATTTCGAAGGAAAAGATTGATGTAAAAGTTTTAACTCTGATGGTTATCCTTAAAAAATAATTGTGGAGAAAATTTTAAATTGGCCCCTGAAACAAAATTTTTGCAAAACACTTTAATATGAAATATTTTAATTTGTAATTAATTATTTTTAAATTATGAAACATAACAACCATATTAAATAAGTCTTGGAAATCGTATATATATATATATAGCAATTTCTTTTAATTTTAGACTGTTGATTTTAGAATTTTTTTTTTCAAAAAAGTTTTAAAATTATTTTGATTACTTTCCCATGAATAATACTGCTTTGTAAAGCATGTCGGATACCAGCAAAATAAAAATAAACACAAACGAAGGGGTGAAATTGAACATTTCTTCTAGCAAAAAATCACTGGAAAATTTAATGTTCCGAAAAAATGCAAGAACCCCCATCTATTGCTCTTTAAGAACTTCCCAAATTGATATATAAAAATACTTTTTTTTTCTTGCAACAATGGAAAGCATTAGCTTTGATGTATGTTCTTGTTTAAAGGAACTGTCACTGACTCCTTTATGTACATGACCTGTTTTGTATATTGTCTGTACTCAGCATAACTCCTTGTTTTAAACTTTAATGGAAAAAATGTTTTTTTGTGTGTTTTTAACTATTTTTTGGCATTTAACATAGTAAATAAATAAAATAGAAATGCGGATAAAATCAACATGAGGAATATTAGTTTTCTGAATGTTTTGTAAAATATACGTAACTTTTTGAAAGCAATATGGTAAAGAAATATAAAAAGACTGATATGAATACCCGTATAGTTTCGTTAATTTCAAAATTTACTTGATGTCTTTTGTTGCAAACAATGATTTTTGATTATTTATCTTCTTTGCTTTTTTTTAATTGGAAAGGATTCTAGTTCAGATGGTTATAACACTTGCGCAAGATGAATTTCTTCGCCAAAATCCACTTTATAAAGGTGTCAAATGTGACTCAACATTGAGAATGTGTAAATGCATTACCCGGTATTCTCCACTCAATATTCCTATAATTGAAGCTTTGCTCAGACAGCAGCTCTTTCTTTTAACGGCATTTGAATCAGAGGCAAGTGCAACTGCGTCGACTATTATATATTTAAAAAAGTATGTGATTGGCTTAGTAAACAATTGTGTGCTGTTTCAACTTTTATTAGGTTTGTTACGCTTATTTTTTGCCAGGTTGTTTTATACGGTTTATTCTTTAGCTATTTAGGTTCTTTTTTATTAATAAATGTCGTTCTATAATGTTCAATAAGTTGCTTTTCATATTCACTTTATTCATATTTACGTTACATTTTATTATTCTCAAAGTGATATAAGTATAACTTGAGTATGATAAAAAAATTTATCCAATTGCAAAGTTAGTACGTTTGAAATGATTTATTTATAATGCATAAAGAAATTCCGATAGATTTCAATAAATAATTTTTGACGTAAAACGAAGCATGTATGGTTAGAGAATAAAGTATAAACTTCTGTGACATCTGTAAAACACACGTAGAATACACGCAATAAATTTAAATTAATTACGCGAATTAGAAAATTAATAACGCGAGACAAAAGTAATTTATTTCGGAATTAAAAATTTAATTAATATTCTATAATTTCTTAAGCATTTTCATAATTGCTAAAGTTTTATTATTGTATGCATTATTGCACTAATTGCCAATAATATGGAAGTGCATGATAACAGTGGTATTATTAACGTTGTGCTTAATAAAACGGGAGGAAGAATCGTTAATTTAAAAAAAAGGTGTCGAACATTATAATTTTATAACTGACTTATTTTATTATTAGTTGCTTAAAAATATACATTTTGTTGTATATGTGTAAGAAAAATGTTACTATGTAAAATTTTCAGGCATTCGAAATAGAATTCGAAAATAATTTTGGTGCGAGTTTAGAATCATGTTATTGTTATGCAGTTATACTTTATTTAATCGCATTGAATTACAAAGCAAACTTTTTCACCGATAAAACATTTTGATAAATTGATTACGTGCTTTCACTAATACACAGAGTGTTACGGGAAAAGCCTGATGGTTTAGAAGAAATCCCTATCGTAAATCACAGCGATTGTAGCAAAAATCCTTCTTCGTTTATGTTGTCGAAAGTGGACTTTATTGGTCGCATTGGTTGTGGAAGATCGTGAGGCAAACAATCTCGATCCTTCCATTTTGTTTATTTGTAGAACAGGGTTTAGAACAAATGCCATAAATTACTTTATTATCGAAACTGCTTGGTTTAAGGACAGATGGCGCCACATACCTATATTTAGGCAAATCTCTTATCTGATCTTTCGTAATACTAATAATTAATGGAACTAAATTAGCCTGCGCGAAGGGATTGATTTCAAAAACGATTTGATTGATTTGATTTACCACCAGATTTGAAAAAACAAACAAACATGATTAGCAATAATGCAGAATGATAAACACATCAGTTAAAGTTATTTTGATTTAAAGTCGAAACTTCATTTTCTATAAAGTAATAGATCTAATTTAATGCATGAAACTCTAATTGAGTTATGTTTTTCGTATCAAAAATATTTTAAAATAAGTTATTTAATGAAATGGATTCTCTGGAGAAATTTATTACTTCCAATAATGCACTATCTTATATTTTAATTTCAATTCAATTTCTTATTTTCTTTTATCGAATGATATGGTAAATAGTAAATATCTGAATTAATTGTTTGGAATTAGGTATTTCAAAAAATACCTTTCTATCTGTAATAAAGCAAGAATTGGAAAAGGAAAATTTCAATATATGGTGTTTCAATAATGCATTCGACAAAAAATAATTTAATTGGAAAAATGCAGCACTTGTTTAGAGTTTTAAATCCCACAATGTATTTTTCTATAACATTAAAGCATAGATAATTTATGAAATTAAATTCAAAACAAAATATATACAAAATGCGTATATAAATGCTTTTCAGATGATTAGTTATTTTTTTGGTCTAAATTTATCAGTATTTCACAGTTAGAAAGCATAACTTAAAAGATTAATTTATTTTAAAAAAAATTATTTTTAATAAAATTTCTTTCTATCATTTTTTAAAATTATTTTTGCTCTTTTTACGAAAGTACCTGTTACTAAAAATTAAATGCTTAATTTTCTATTTGCGTCGAAGACAATTTTGTTAATTTTGTAAAACGTTTAGAGCTTATTTCTTAGATGGATACTTTAAAAACTGATAAAATTTATTATTACTTCTCTAATTTAAATATGATATATTCCATATTTATGTTATGCTAGTTAACCACTTGTTTTGCTATTTAAATGCCTTTTTCTTCGATTATTAACATTATTGCATGTAAAAATTATCATAATACTTTACAATAATACTTTATAATAAATGAATAAACCCATTTTATTTACTTTGTTGTTCTAGTTTCTTAAATTACTATGAGGATTTTTAAAATACCAAATTAGAAAGTCAATACGTGTTGAAACATTTAAAAAATATCTGTTTAAAAACGGACGAATTATCTGTTAAGGAACTAAATTACTAAATATAAATTAAAGAGCTAATTTTTGTAAAGAAACATAATAATAAATAAGATGATACTTTAATGCAATGCAAAATCTCGTTATTACGATTTACGATACAGCAATTACTCCTTCTACTACAATAGTATTTTGTGATCCTGGTGAATTTCTTTATGAATTAATGTTAAATTCACTTTCAATACCGCAATATTCTCTAAGGCAATAAATCTCAGAAAAGTCATTCTTCCCTTATAATTATATTTTGTTTTTCAAATGCTGAAAAAATTATTTTAAAATGGCATTTCTTTCGGTGACAAGAGAAATCCTACTGTTGTTTTGCATTTATTCCTTTTCACTAATGATAGAATGGCTCGTATCCAGATTTCAATACAACCCCATCTTTTATATAGGTGGTGACCTCCGAAACAACTATTAGCATTCTGCATATTAATTAATTACATATTATTTATAAATACTCCTATTATATACGCTATAATATTATATTTCTTTTCAAATATTTGAAATATTTTTATTTTATAATTTTTCGGCATTTGTTTAGGTTGTTTTTGACAAGGAAAAACACACTCTTAATTTTGCACGTATTCCTTTTCACTAATCATAAACTGGTTCGTGGCCAGATTTCAGAGCAATCTTGAGAATTATAGGCGTCAATAATAGTATGACGATTTCTTACGTTTCTCTTATTTGCTTAATATTTTCATTTCATAATTTTTTGGCATTTTTTGTGGTTGCTTTGGACAAAAGAGAATCCGCCGTTGCTTTTGCACCTATTCTTCTTCACTAATAAGAGAATGGCTAGTGTTCAGATTTCAACACAACCCTACAATCAACAGACTTATTTTGGGAACACTCTATATATATANTATATATATATATATATATATATATATATATATATATATATATATATATATATATATATATATATATATATATATATATATATATATATATATATATATATATATATATATATATATATATATATATATATATATATATATATATATATATATATATATATATATATATATATATATATATATATATATATATATATATATATATATATATATATATATATATATATATATATATATATATATATATATATATATATATATATATATATATATATATATATATATATATATATATATATATATATATATATATATATATATATATATATATATATATATATATATATATATATATATATATATATATATATATATATATATATATATATATATATATATATATATATATATATATATATATATATATATATATATATATATATATATATATATATATATATATATATATATATATATATATATATATATATATATATATATATATATATATATATATATATATATATATATAGTGTTCCCAAAATATGTATAAATATAATGAGCAATATATTTCTCTACTTCTCTGCAACAGTATATCTATCTCTGGTTCCAAAATATTGTTGTACCGAGGTTGTCATGCTGAAATATGTATAACTTATTTACTAAATTTTAAAAACCAAATTACTATCTTCTTTAATCCTTTTTCAAATTATCTCAACGTAGGCATGTTACTAATATTTTTGATTTCTTGGTTTATGGAGGTGTCCTGTAGGGCTTAGCTCTGCAGATACTGTTTCCTGGCCATTTTCTCAATTTTATAGTTTATAAGTACACAGAAATGAATAATTCTTTTTCTTCAAATTTATTGCATTGGCTTGAATTTAATTCCAATGCTCTTTTTCTTAGCTTTACGCGTTTAAATGCGTTGGCGGAAAGAAAAGCGTGAGAAACATTGGGAATATTATTGAAATCAAAACATCAGTAACAATATAACGGTTTTCGAATTCTAAGCTAATGTGTTAGGCAGATGTAGAGGGAATCTCTAAAAATAGATTTTATTTTACACTCAAATCCAGTTTGTGAACTAAAAATATTACATATTATATCAATTTTTTATTTATTGAAAAAGAATTAAATAAGATAATAATTTGTTTTTTAAAATGTTAGAAAATATATTCTGCATATTTCAGCATGATAGAGGTTTTACTGTTTAAATCAAAATACTGATTAATATTACATCCTCCTCCTTACAAAGAACTCCGTATTTTAAGCTTACATGTTAGGCCTAACTCTATTGAAAACTTAACCCTGAATAGAATCTGAGTTGTATCAGATTTCTCTGTTTAGCTCTCACTTATGAAGAGAAGAATAATAGAAGCAATATTCACTGGAATTTTTTTCGATCGCCATTTATTGGCTCTATAGGCTTAACGTAATAGAGTGAGGCTTAATCTCTTTTTGGCCATCAGTGCCATTTTCTTTGACTTGAAATATCCTTCACTGCCTGTGGAATTCATTGAGTGTATTTTCTGGCAGAATTCTAGAGAGAAATTGAACTAAATTGTGTTTTTTTATGTATTTCAAAATCACTATTTCTTTCCCGGATTTCAATCTTATTTCTACCCAGACCAGAGCAAACATTCTTCACCCATACCTAATAGCTTTTAAAACTAAGTTGTTTTTAGAACTTTCCCGACATATACAGATGGGTTTTAGGATAGAAGAAGTAATTTGAGAAAAAAAAATAACGTGTGCAATATCTTCCCTTAGAAGCGAAGCGTATACCAAGAGGAAATGTTTGCAATGTGTAGAACATATATTTTCCGCAAGTGGCTTCCACTTCTGTTTAGTAAAAATTAAATAAAATCGCAATAAATTTTGGAATTAAAAATAATTGATTCAGAAGAGATTTGATTATTTTTCATAAAATTATTGAACAATTTGTTTGGATTTCATAAAAAACTACACTGTAAAATATTCTGAACCAAATTACGGTAATAAGACAGGCACTTTGGGTGCATCATCCGTAAAATTTTATTTAATTTGAGTGATTCTGTGATTTTAGGGTTATTACTACTATAAGAATTACAGTATATCAGATTTTTGTTTCGTATCATAATATATTCCAGTAAAAAAAGAATTTTACAGTTAAAAGGTACGGTACTTTATGCAGAAGCTTTCTTTCATTGAATAGAATTTCGTTTTTTAAACTGAGAGAAAAAAAAGTATGGTCAAAATTACCAGAATATGGAAAACTTTATCTGTTTATGGTTTTATGGAAGCATCATAGAGATGGGTAATTTTTTCCCAAGTGCCTTGGTTATGATTTTGGTAAAATGAACAATAAAATATAGTTTTATAATATGAGATAAAATTTGGTAAATATGATATCATGAGCATGGTATTATAACCCTTTATTTGGTTAAATGTACTATTCCGTTTTGTATTTTTTGCTAAATGTGTGGTAATGAGAGGTATAATTTTGAAACCAGAATTTCCGGTAAATCGCTACCAAAAAAAAAATACCAAATTAATAGTTTAAATACCGTATATATTGTTGTATTGACCAAAATTACGTTTTTTTTCTAATCTGAACTATCATGACAATACAATACAGTAATTTTAGCACATTTTTTTTCTCCGTAAATAATAACTTCATCTATAAAAAATTTAAAATTCTGGAACGATTCTCTCTTTTTTTAATAAAAAATACTTTAAATTAAGTCTAATCTTTGCGACGAACTATTCAAGTGGTTATTGAAAGCTTTTCAAAAATATAAAAAAAAAAAAACAAAGGACATCTAAAAACAAATATTTTACTTAAAATTACTTATTTTGCGTATTAATTATTATAAAAAATAACCACCCAAAAAAGCTTACTTAATATATGAAGTATAAGAAAGGTTTTTTTTTTCTAATTCATATGTGATAGTTATTATTTTTGATTTCTATCAAAAGATATTAAAAAAAGAATTTTCTGTTTGTTCTATAAAAAATACCCTTTAGTTTGTGATAAAAATTTAGAAATTACTAGACCAAAATTAACCTTTTAGGAGTGAAATTCTATACGACATAAGCAAACGAAGCATTGTCTGAAAAATTCTATGAAATAATTTTTTAGAATGATGATGATATCCGTATAAAATTGAAAAAGAAAGTTATTTTTCTCTCCGAAAGTTTTTATGTCTTAGAAACTTTATCCCACTATTTTTTCAAGTTTGGTAGATATCACATTTTTTGTTTGCATATATTAAGTTAATAAAAATCAAATATTCGGATATAGCTAATGGATGTGGGTTGAATTCTTTTTTTCTTTTTAAAGAAGTATTATTTCTTCTCTTGGAAGAATTATTATTAAAATTAATTCTTAAAATAATACAATGTCTTGAATAAGAACCTAATTTTGGGAATTCGAGTGATAATTATTACTTGGAAACAAATTCATAAACTCGTAATTGAAAATAAAAACAAACGTAATTGACAAATTTATTAGTATGAAAAAGTTCCAGGTTATATATTAGCAAATGACGATTTCTAGCATTTGATAATATTTGATTGACAAAATCTGCTTAAAGCTTTTTTTTTAAAATTTCACATTTTGTGTTTTTGAATAATAATTTTTTTATTTTCAAAAATCGCTACGTTCTGCAGAAAGAAATTGCTATTTAATAAAAGGATGCGATTCATGCCGTCGTTTAAAAAAATCAGTGCAGAGCTTTTAAACTTAATCACAAAGTTTATAATGTTAATCAAATATTTTCAATTTGGAAAAATTCTTCCCTTTTATAAGCAAAGACTCGAATTTTATATGAAAAACAAACATATTACGATCAATCGATTCTTAGTTTTTTTTTTTTATAAATTGATTGACCAATTACTTCTATATCTTCCAGGGTCTTTTTAAACAGGCGAACAAAACAGAAATGTATTTATGTTTGACCTGTGTGTTCACATTGCGGAGTCTAGGATTTTAATTCTTACAATGCTCTTTCTCTGGAATTTACATTCAATATATGCAGGTAGAACTATCTAAGCCATCTTACAAAATGTACCCAGGACATTATACAGCGAAAAACCACGATTTTTGTAAAAATGGCATTTTCCATCAATTAGGTTACAAAAATTTTTTTAAAAAGATTTAAAATTGTTCCTTCTGCAGCTTAACACTTACAATTACCTTTCTAAAATCTCATCTTTCACATCTTACCCTTAATTCTGTTACCAGATAGGTACTGTTATCAGATAGAATTTCTAGTAGATGGCAGCACGATAAGGAGAAATAATTTACTGTATATATGCGAAACTGTGGTGTTTATCAAGGAAACGCTCTCGTGAACAAATTGAAAATGTGACTTTTCAATAGATATTCAAACGTTTTTCCTAAATGGTTTTCCAATCATTATGCTAGGTGCATTATTTTGGGTCACAATAAATGTTCGTATTTGAACAATAATTTTTTTTTATTGACACTAACAATAAAACTTTTAACAATAAAACTTCAATAAGCTTTTAACAGTAAGCTTTAACAATAATTCAATAAGCTTTCAACAATAAAACCATACTTTCTTTTCTTGTGGTTTAATCAAAAATTTATTAAATTTATCATATTAGAGAATTATGAAATATTTTTTCCTCAAAAAAATTTCTTTTATAATTGGTTTAAAAATATATGTTATGTTTGTTCAATTTTAAAGATAATACGTACTGCGAAAAAAATATTGTCAAAATTTATCGTCCTTTTAGCTCTATGGGAACGCCAAAAAATTCTTTAACTTTAACGACCTTGCTTTGGTAATGATTTTGCTGAATTTCACAATAAAATATGGTTATATAAAAAGTTTGGTAAATGTTGAAAAATTTAGTATTTTTTTATACCTTGGAGTCCAGTTCAAAAGTCATTTATTCGGTTAAATTTACTTTTCAGTTTTGTATTTCTCACTAAACGTGTGGTAATAAAAATAATAATTTTTAAAACCAAAATTGACTTTGAACCGTCACCATAGCAACGGAAAAATTTCCAATTAACATATGAATGATTGAAATACCCCATATTTTGGTTTTATTATTTAAAATTATGTTTTTTTTTTTTTTTACCAGAAATATCATTGCCATATGAAAAGGTATTTTAACCAGATTATTTTTACGGTGTAGAACACTGTATTTGTTCGCAAACACTGCTTGAAACATCATGTGACATTCATTTCAACTTAAAGTATATTTTCTTCCTTTCATTAAAAAAATATATAAAATAAAACGAAACATTGCCTCAGGCACAGCAAAAACCGTTTAGTATAATTCTGCACGATTCTCTGTTTCGTGCATTCGACGTCACCGCAGAAAAGAATGTTGACAATTTTTACTTTGCCAAGACTTTCAATTATATCAAGAATAATTTTAAAAAAAGTTGTTCTTTATTTCGCTTCATTACACTAACAGAACCTTTTTATTCTTTTAAGCGTTTTATATTGAGGTTTGTTAGGAAACGTCAACAAAGTTCTTAAAAAAATTTCCATTTGTCTGGGGGAAGAAAATAAGCGAAATAAAAACAGAATAAACAGAAGACGCCTATAACAATAGATATGAAATTCTTTTTCTAAGAAGGCAGAAATTTATGTTACATCAGCGGGCTTTTGTACTTGGTCTGAGGAAGAGAAGAAAATTACTTCCATTCCCGTAACAAATAAGGGAAGATAAACAAGTTTGCAATCAAGTTACAATTTCCAAATTGCTTTTTTCTTATTCGTTTCCTTATTTATAACATAGACATTTGGTTATAAAAATTTCTTACGGTTGAGATATTTGTCCAATATTAAAGAAAATATTTTTGGTCGAATTGAATATAGTCTTTATTTCTTTTAGATTAATTTTTTTTTTTGGCTTTGTTTTAAATTTCTTTAATGATAAAAATGTAGCTCGGAATAAAAATGAATTTTTCTCATTTTTGTAGCAGTTGAAAATAGATGAATTTATTCAACTTTAAAAATTAATTTGAGTTCTTGCTGTTTCAACAAAATCAAGCTATACAAAATAAGTATTTAAGGAACTGGTATTTTCTGTTTATTATCATCAAACCAGAAACGTATAAGAAATTCCTTTACGTATATTATAATCCCTTTATTAAGGGTGGTTCTGAATAAATTTTAATCTTTCTGTAACCTAGTAAGCAATACTATGTCATAAATCAAGTTTTATCGCCTTTTTCTAAAAGTACAAATCGAAATAACTAACAAATTTCTGAGTCTATTGTTGCTGTTGTAGTTAATTTACGTCGCACTAGAGCTGCACAATGGGCTATTGACGACGGTCTGGGAAACATTCACGAAAAA
>NC_092213.1:43613355-43638027 GCF_043381705.1 Parasteatoda tepidariorum
AATTTCAAGAATAGGCTTGTTTTTAAATATTTGTATGGCTTATAAATTCATAAAGAGCATTAAAAAATAACCAAAATTGAGTGTTCCTTTACTGGGTGTTCATTTACTGGTAAGAGCTGTTCCTTCATTTGGTCTTCTTACTACTTGTTATTTGAACCTCCAAAACTTTAAAACAATATTATGTAAGTTCTCTACAATTTTTTTTACATAATTTACAATTTGTATCAAATATGTTGATACTGTCATCTAACTAAAATTATGAATTTTGAAATTAATAGGATTTTTTAAGAGGCAAGCGAAGCTTAAGTGTTCCTTCACTGGTTAGTTTACCCTACTATTAAAATTAAAATGTTTTCTGATAATTGATGTTTTTTGCAATAATATTTTTCACAGGGGGTGGTTCGTGACTTTTTAAAAATTTTTAAAGGGGTCCATTATACCAAAAAGGTTAAGAAACACTGCTTCAAGGGATTTCTTTTTCGTTATGATTTGCATTTTGTACGTGGCAGTTATTACATTATCCATCATACCAATTCTTTCTTAATAAATCAAATTTTTACTTAAACGATTTTTATTAATTCCTGGAGACGATCATTTTGTTTCATCCATAATTAAGAGGAGTTGTTAAGTCCAAGAAAAATCCATGATGAATTCTTATACTACCACTATATGATCACCATCGTCACCAATCAGCTGGAGTCCAGCTTATACAAGAAGTTAGTAAAAAAAAGCGATATCAGATCGGAGGGTCACTGTAGAATTTTCAGAACTGTTTTAGAACTGGCTTCCGAAAAGGATAGAAGTAGTACTTTATTCACGTCGCATTTGAGCAGCAGAATGTGTTATTGGCGATGGTCTGGGAAACATCTCTGAAGGTGTTCCGTTGACATACCATTAAAATTTTATTCTCCGCAGTGGGGATGGCTATCCCGCTTTAGTAGCCAGACGAACTTCCCGCGAAAACGAGCATTTTATGGTTTATCGCCAACAGTTTAACAAAGACCGATACTGTGCCCCCTCTCTCTCTCTCTCTCTCTTCGCAGAATGATCGAAATGGACACCCACCACTCACTGACAGTTTTCAGTGATGCGTGACTTCAGCATTGAATCGAGAACAGTGTCTTATGCTCAATCTATTGAGAGAACTTCTTAAAGAAGAGGGAGATTCTTGTTTGTTAGAAAGTTGTCTTGCAAAAGTTTGTCATGAGAAAAGCTGTAAGTTTGTCTTGCAAAAGTTTGTCATGAGAAAAGCTGTAAGTTTGTCTTGCAAAAGTATTTATCTTGACTTGCAAAAATATTTATTTAAAATTTTTTAGAATTTCTCGAAGTATTTGCTGTGTAGATATTTAATATTTTCTGAAATTCTAAATAAGCCAAACTTCTAGCCTTATTAATTTCAAATCAACTTGTTTTTAAGAGAAATGGATATTGAAATGGCATTTATTATTGACGTTATTTAATGGTGTTGGATTTTAGTTTTTTTCACCAGAATTTCTTTATAGATAAAAATTGGTTTTAGTAAATTATCGTTCATAAGAAAAATTCGAAGGAATTGAATATAATTAAGAACTAAAATTGCAAAATTTAATTATTTTATGTTATACTTGAAAAGGCATGTTTTATACTTTAATTGTAATGTAAATTATTGAACGAAATTAAAAAAAAAGTGAGAAAAAATAGGTTAGATTTTCTCCGATTGCCGAGGCATATCATACATTAATGAGCAGTTTTTCATTAAGATGTAAATTATTAAAATGACAAAATGCATTTAATATATTCGCGATAAATTCATGAAATTCTTTTAAGGTAATTTTTGGG
Organism: Parasteatoda tepidariorum; assembly: GCF_043381705.1. Taxonomy (NCBI): domain Eukaryota; kingdom Metazoa; phylum Arthropoda; class Arachnida; order Araneae; family Theridiidae; genus Parasteatoda; species Parasteatoda tepidariorum. The sequence continues at coordinate 43,615,174 of NC_092213.1, forward strand.
GGAAATATATAATAAAAGCTTTATTTCGAAAATAATATTTTAGCTGTTATATTTTTTATTTTATATTTTAAGAAGTATTATATAGTGTTTCAATAAAAGAACTGAAAATATTATCAAGTGGTTACACGTATTTCCAGTTGAAAGTAACTGCAAATTTATTCTTTAAAATAATTTGTGATTCTAGAAATTTCTAAATGCATGTTAAAATAAAATAAATAATTTCCATTTAGCCATATTTTTATATAAATATAATTGACATGCTTTCAAAGTTTAAAATAAAAAAATAAAATCTAGTAATTTCGTTTCACTAATAGAAATTTTATTTCTTTTCATTAAAAAGTAATGTAGCAGCTTTATGTTTACTTTTAAGGAAATGGAGCTGTTATATATAATTTATTTTTGGTAACTTTAAAGCCTGTAATTATTATTTATAAAAATAATTATTTTCCATTTCAATTTTAAATGTAATTTCGAATGAAGTAATAATAAACCCAACTTTTTGGAATAAATTAAATTTACAGATAATCATTTTCCATTTACATACAGACATTTTTTCCCTTATTTTCTTGTTGAATAAATAAACCAATATATTTATGCAGGGAAGTAATAAATTCATTTGGGACTAAAGGTAAAAGTAATAAAAATGTGACAGCCTCTAGATTTAAAAAGCTAGCAATAAAATAATTTATTTTTGCTTGATTTAAAGTAAACAAAATATTATGAAGTGTTAATAAACTTGATATGAATATAAAAAAATAATTTTTTAAGCAAATTTTGGTAGATGTCAACATGAAAATCATTTTTAATGTTTATAGTTTCAGAACCTTTGCCAAAAAGCTAAAGAGTATTCACAAGAGAGGTCGTAAATAAATTCGCAAGCCTAGAAGAAAAAAAAAGCTAATTAAATTTGAAAAATAATAGTACAGGAAGAAGGGTGTGTAAAATATCAAAATTAGTTTGATAGCTGGAAGAAATTGAAAGGAATTGAAAGACGATTGTTAAAAATATCTACCAGTTTCCTCAATCAATCAGAGAAGCTTACATTTTTTTCTGTACCTGACTTTAAAAATGTTTTTGTCAGATTTCAATCGTGATTTTGGTAAATAAGTTTTGTTTTTCCAGTTTAAATATGAATGTGAAACTTCTTATCTGTATAGATTCTGTTTTCATTTTTGACAAAAAGTGCAATATTATAAAAGGTGGTCTTCACCCGGGACATTTTTGTAATTGGCTAGCACTGCTAGTGTTGAAACACATATGAATTATTTGTTATTCATTTTAGTTTAAATATTTTTCACTCATTGTGAAAAAAAAATGTGTATCTGAACTGCAGAAATAGTGGAAACTACATTACACTAAAATGATGTTTTAAAACACCATGCATGATTCTTGGAACTAATGATTAACTCCGTCAATGTTCTTTTACATTATTTGGTGCTAAGTAGCCACCATCACTTTTGCTATTTAGTTACACTAAAATTTGAGATAAGATAAAGACATAAGAGTCAGTAAAGTTACTTTTAACAAACAATCTGATATATATAATTCTCTTACGTGACACCCAAATTTTGGCTGTATTTCTTTTCCGCCGGTGGTAACGTTTGTTTTGTTTTGCCTACGTTACTATTTCTCTTACACGGCGAATTGACCAATGTTTGCCGCTAAAAATGTCACATGCCAAATCTAGCTGAGGTGGCTAAACATATAGCGCTTTTAAAAACGGAAACTGAAAAAACCAGAGAGCATCGCCTGTGGCAATCTCATATTATTAAGTTGGGCAGAAGTGAGTAGTCTTTGTCGATATATCTCTATTTTAGTATTTTGTCAAAAGCGCTTTTTTTCACGAATTTATACATTACGAATTTATTTGACGATTTTTTGATTTATATCACGAATTATACTATAGCGCATGTCTAATAGGTGTAACAAATTACACGTCATTTATTTGAATTCAAATTTATTTTAATGACTTAGTATTTACTGAAAAGATGTAATTTTTTTAAAACAAAAGTTTTTATATGGATTTGAATGATTGTTTTGAATTCTTAAAACTTTGTGCATTTGCAATGTACCTAAGTTAGTAGCGAGCGAAGCGAGCTTTGTTTGCGAAGTAAACCATATAAGATTGAACCATATAAGATAAGATTGAAGCAAACCATATAAGATTAAGAAGTTTTTATATGGATTTGAATGATTGTTTTGAATTCTTAGAATTTTGTGCATTTGCAATGTACCTAAGTTAGTAGCGAGCGAAGCGAGCTTGGTTTGCGAAGCAAACCATATAAGCAATTTTTGGGGGTTGGCGAGTGTTTGCGAGCAGAGGGTGCAGCCCACTAGTATAAAGTTAGAATTTAATAATCAATTTAGAATCATCAATTTAGTACACTGATTCTTAAAACAAAATTTGTTTGTGTTACGTGTTGTCTAACATTCACGTAGCATAGAGAGAATGTTAAAATCAACTTAAACTAGGTTTATCAGAATGGAAGTGGATGAAAACTAGAAATTATAGAATCATTTAATACAGTTCTCTGAAATTAAAATATTATTATCCTTGTTGCGCAACTAAAACCATTCATTCATATTTAAAAACGAATTTCATTTTCATTTGAAGAATATCAGTGTTAAAGTGAAAAAAAAAATCTCTCCAGTTCATTCCAGATGGTAAATCAACTACTGGCTATATTCTATTTGGCGTTTCTTGGATTTTCGATATTTAAACCACGCCAACATAGGTGTTTTCGGAAGTAAGATTTAATTTTATGTGTTTATATTTAAATTACGCATTTTAAATCGTATATAAACACTCGATTTGATGATGAACCAGGAATAAATTGTTCCTTGTCATAACTTTTTGGGTTATTTTATATCATATTTGAAGAGATATTACGCCACAGTTGTTACAGTGCACTTATTTCTTTACCCACGTTACGTATACAATTTTCAGATCGCTGTCAAATATTAAACCTTTTCGTGTTTAAGGCTAAGGTCACTGTTTTCTACCAAAAAGTGCACTTTCGAACACTAACAAATAAAATGCACAATCATCGGGGGAGAAAGGAGTCTTTTAGAGAGTTAAAGTTTTGTGTCGAAAATTCAAAAGAAAATTGTAGAAGATAGTTATTTTAAATTTCGCTGCTAAGTTATAAGATTACTCAAGAAATGACTTAAAAACTCAAAGTATACTTACCAATTAAACTTATTGAGTTTTCTTTCCTTGCGGAAAGTTAAGATTAAACTGCATTATTGAGGATGCAGCAATATAAGCAAATACTAACGTATACTAACGAATAAAATGTGCTGGTATAAGGAGCGAAACTTTAGTTGGAATTTAAAGAGCTTAGGCAAAAAATTGCGAAAGTTTGTATTTTTAAATCTTGCTGCTAAGTTTTCAGAGATTTCTCAAAAAATGATTTAAATAACAAAATATACTTGAACCAATTTTATTAAGTTTTTAGCTAGTTTATAGTATGATTTATTTGTATTATTGAGGATATAGTTATACAAAAAAATACTTACGAGCATTAGCGAATCTTTCAAATACTAACAAATAAAAAGCATAAGTATAGGGAAAGAAATTGATATTATAAAGAGCTCATGCAGAAAATTTGAGGAAAAAAATTTTAAAAACTTATTTTAAAGTTTACAATTAAGCTTCTAGCAATTCCTAATAGCAAGATTTAAATGACAAGATATACTTGAACTAACTGAACTTATTAAGTTTTTTTGCTAATCGACATTAGAATTCATCTACATAATTGAGAACGCAACAATTTTAAACAGTGTGTGACTTCTTCGAAATGAACATTGATTTTCTGACCACAATTCTTAACTTCAAATTAAATGTTAAATATAGCATTTTTATTTCAAAACAGACAACATTCAATGCATGGCAATCCATGTTTGATTATATGTTACGCTATGTGTTATTTGCGTGCATGATATTCTGAGGCCTTGCGTATATTAACTGCATCTGCTTCATATCAATCTCGTAGAATTCAAACATAATAAATGGATTTAAGCTTATGTTTGACATCTGTAACACCTGATCTAGTTTGAATGATAGATCAAGAATTCTTGCGCAATTCTCTAGCTAGGTAACTGTAACCATAACACAACTACATTAGAATATGTCATTTAAATCACGTTATTTAATTAATGATAGTTCGGTCAATTTATTTAAGCAATTTAAGGACATTGAACAATAAGTTATCATTAAAAAAAATTTTGTAATCGATTCTTTGGAGAGAAAATATCTATTCTTTTATTGTTTGTGAAGTTAATTTTAGTAAACTAACCGAAAAACTTGTAATAATGCCTTTTGGGATTTGTAATAACAGTATATAATTAATTATATGCCTGACTGCTATTTTTTAAAGAAAATTAAGAAGTGTAAAATTTTGTAAATTGTCAATTGGATACCTGCAAGCGACATCATCGTGGATAAATCGTGGCATTCTTCGATTCAGAAGACAATCAGGTTCAACAAGCACGTGTGACGTCTGAAAAAGTGATTCAAATCACATGGTTGCGCCTTATCACGTATTATTCTTCCAGAGTTGCAAGCTCCCAATTGCAATATAAAATGCGCGTACTAACACATTATTCACTTCTTTCTGATTTTTGATGATCACATATTTCACGATTCTCATAAAAAATTTTTTTTGCATTTAAGAGAATTTTTAACTCCTTTGATCCCCTGATAATAAACTAACTGGCTAGTCTAACTGTAGTGAGTCCAAGTAAAAAATCATGCAATTTTTTATAATTATCTTATAATATTATCTTATAAAGATGCTGATCTCTAAGCACAATTTATAAGTATTATCAATGGTGTAGAACATATTCTTTGTGTATGCCAATTGGAAATTTTGTTAATATGCTTAGTATACTCCATACCAAATCTGAAAGTGTTTTGATAGTGTAGAACAAACTACTTTTATTTTATTATAAAATATACATAATAGTTGCTTATAGAATATAAATATACTTATTGATTATCAAACTACAATTGCAAGTAAGTTTTAAAATATATCCAACACACTTACTGCTTTTATAAATTAAATATTTATTTAATAGAGTAATTACTCCACGAATAAAATCTAAATTAGATTAAATGGAGGTGATGTTAATGCACTTTTAATTAAATTTTTACAGTGCATATAGTCAAATTTTTTATTTCACTTACTATTGTTATAGTTTTTTTTAAAAATTTATTTATTCATTTTCCATTTGTTGACAATACATAAACATTTCATAGCATAACTTAACATTCATTCATGCATGAACAGTATATAATACAACTGACAATGCATAATTTTATACGCATTTGAATAAATTTGGCTTTGTTAGACATTGCAAAAACATTTCGTTTAAGGAACAGGCACATTTTTTAGTATTATAATCTCACTAATGCTTTCAAGCAATTATTATTGATTCACTTTCATATATTTTTTGCATAATTGTTGCAGTTATGTATTTAAAAGTGCATTTAGCTTACCTGAATGCGAAAATAGATGGCAACTATTCAATGATAATTTTTAAAGTGTACGAATAATGACACTATTTTATTTACTCTTCAACTGTTATAGTTTGATTCATTTATTTTTTGTTTTATTTACTGACAACATATATTTTTGTTGCACATTGAAATCAATTTAAGGCATCACTGCAAAAACATTTCGTTTAAGAAACAGACACATTACTATATATATATGTCTAACNAACTATAGACTGATATTTTTACATTGTACAAATAATGACACTAAAAAGATATATTTAATAAAATATATTAGAAGCAATTCGTTATAATTTAAATACAACTCAATAGTATACTATTAATAAAACTTTTTCTTTAAATTTTTAAATATTTTTTTAAAACCAAAAGTAACGCTTTAATATAGTTTATAATCTATAAAAAGTCTATTTTTTTCTCCACTTTTCTTTGAGATCACTGTACAAGAAAAGACAGGATATTATTTATGCAGGAAGTTTTGTAAGTTGTTTGATCTACGTGTAATAACTACTTGTATTTTTCAAAGTTATAATGAATAAGTAATACAAATAGTACTAAGCACGCATGGATGATTGTTGAAAGATATATGAGCACAGAGCAAGCATTTTAATAAAGAAGCCATAAAAGGTTCATTTTCTTAAAAGCCAGTGCGAGACAAATACTTACTTTTTAGAATAAAAAAAGGAAACATTTATTTTAGGATCTCTATCTGTCTACAATGACAATATACTAAAAGCTTTTAAAAGCACAATTGGTGTTCCGCAAGTTTTCGAAGAGTTTTGGAACATAATGAATGGGTGTTATTTCTTTGTTGAATTTTCTACTTGGCTTTAACATATTGAAAACTTTTTAAAGGTTAAAAATGCTGCTTACGTTTTTGGAGTATTTACGTTTTGAGGAGAAATTAGCAAATCGATAATGTTAATGTTTATTTTTTGTTGAATGTGTAAGTTAAATAATAATCTTCCTGCTAAAAATTAATCTTATATGCATTTTAAATCTGTATTTGGAATGTAGTTTTATTAGATATCGATACCTTAAAATTTATTTTTACGTGTCATCTTAAATGAAAATTTATTTAATTTTGAAAACAGATGCGCTAATCATTCCTATGAATATTCATCCATTGAATATCCATTAATAATAAGTATATTGGTACCTAATGAATATAGACTATAATAAATTGCATCAAAAATTTAGATTTATAGGTAACAATCTAAAAATTGCAAAAATTCTTATGGAATTAATAAAAAAATATTTATCAAGCTAAATCAATAAGTTATAAAAATTGAATATTTTATGCTATATAAATATAGTAATTACAAATACTTAGCTATATATGGCTAAGTAGAAAAAAAAACATACGATACAATTCGCAAATAAATAAAATAAATTAATAAATAGGTAAAATATAACTAGTTAATTTTACGGTATGTTTATAGGTTAAGATGCTTATTTTTTTCATTTACTCAGATTGATTTTTTTGTTGTAAAAATGTAGTCAAATCTTAAATTTAACTCTCATGAAAGTTTAATAATTCTGTTTACTTTTATGCAATTTACCTCATAAAAATGGGATAATTCCCAAGAATTTTATCATATGTCATAAACTCATAAAGTTTATGTAGTTGTGAAATTCAGTTTTATTTAAGAATAAGTTCTTACCATGAATACTATGAGCATTCTAAATAAATATCTATAGTAGATGATGAGACATTTTTATTTTTCATTTCATTCACTACTTCTTACCTCTTAGTTTAAACAATATGAATGAACTCATTTAAAATTTATAATTCATCAATTATTTTATTCTTCTATCTAAAAAACGTTAACTAAATGTTATCTGTACGTTTACTTTTAAGAATAAAAGGTACACAATTTATTTAAAAATCAGCAATATTTTATGCATGAAAATGTTTTTGTTTGGGATTAATCTAAGTGATATTTATAACGAAATATTGTAGCAAGCTCATTTGTTCTTTATTTCTAACTAATTAAATCAAAATATTACTTAGCTTAAATTTTAAGATCTTTATTTAATTATAATCTGAATACAATTATTACATAACAGGAGGCAGACGAGACCGCATAGTAGTCTACAATCATGATTGATTATGAGTCATTTGGATTTTTGCTACTCATTATTAATACTAGCACTCTATGTCCAAGAAAACAATCATCATGTTTGTTGTCAGTGATTTTGGTAAATTTGAAGTAAATGACGCAATTTTTAAACAAATTTATTATTATGAATGATTTTATGTTAGCACAGTATTGTATTGATCATAGCCGAAAAATAATTAGTGCTATAATTATTTGGTGTTGTGATGCTTGATAAGCCAATTGTTGGCTTTTTTAAATTATGAGTACTTAACGTTAGATGCTGATCTTAAAGATTAAATATTCCGAAAAATAATGTATTAAAAAATATGTCTAATGCTTTGTTCAATTGTATTTTAACTCAATTAATTGATTTCGAAAACTAATACTATTAAAAATTATTTTGTTTTAAATAAAATGTTATAAAAATTGAATTATTAATGTTAAAATACTGCCGTTACCGCAAAAAAATGCCCTATAATTTTGAAAGGGCGTAATATTGACAGTTCAAAATGTTCTTTTTCAATTTTCCTAAATGCATAAAATTTTCAAAGAAAAAATATTTCCTGTGGTTTATTATGCTATGAAATTTTAATAATTTACAAATCATGCAGAAACCTTAAGCCTTTGTGATAAATGCGATCCCAAGTCACATTTAAGAGGCTTACTCTGCAGTAAGGCTTCTCTTTTTTTGCAATATTTCTATTCATAGTTTGACGATGCTAATTTTGACTCGAAAATAATCTCATTAAATAGTCTAGATAGATATATAAATTGATATCTGATGAAAAATTAGATTTCTTATGAAAAACATAGTGCTATTAGATTTTATCCACTTCAAGACTATAAAGCACATTTTTACATATCTTTTGGACTACTCTTCTTTACTTCATTTTTATACCTAGTCCACTTTTCTTTTTATTTTTCTTAAAATACTTTGTTTCTTTTTCTGTTAGAATCTGGTAAATTTAACTTTTAATCCTCTCCTGTGACATTTCAAACTTTGGTCGTGTCCAAAATGTAGAGAAAACACACACACACACACACACACACACACACGCACGCACGCACGCACGCACGCACGCACACACGCACACACACACACACACGCACGCACACACACGCACGCACGCACGCACGCACGCACGCACACACACATATATGAATGAAATGCAATCACTGGGTTTGGTGAGCTGAGTGAGCTGGGGCTGAATCCTCCTAGTATGTTATTAGTCTGTATAATTGCAGCTTTAGAAAGTTAAACGCAACTTGTTCTTCACATTAAAAGTTTTATATTTCATTTAATATTAAAGTGCAAAAATTAACTGCATTCTCTTCAGCAAAAGCAAAATTTTTAATAAAATATTAATGTGGTAGAAAAAGTGAAGAGAGCAAAACAAGACGCAGAAATTTATCTTCAGAGAAGAAACGTATCATGTGTAACTTTTCTTGAAACGTGACTAGATTTTGTTTGCATTGGCATGTAAAGATATGGTTATTGATATGTTTCACACGAATATAGTGTGATGAATATTAGTGACTCATTTTACTAAGAGGTTTCAGATACATTTCACTCAAAACGTTTTTTTGGAATACTACTAATAAAACTAAAAAAGTAGAACTTCCGATATAATGCTCAATATGTTTACTGTATGCATCTGGTATTTTATAAGTAATGCAGGAAGTCTGTGAAATACCTAAGCAATGTGTAGAATGTCTGTAGATTTTAGAATAAGTATGGGAGAGTGGGGTCAATTGTAACAGGGTACGATTGTAACAGAGCAAAAATTTCGAGTGTCAGGTTCTCGATTTGGTTCCTAGGTGGCGCACAAGGTGTATTTAATAAATCTACATGTACACCCTTACTGGCAACCATTTTTGCATACTTTTGAAAGAGTTTCATCACAAAAGATATTTTCACGCTACGTAAGTACTTTTTTTGGTATTAGAATATTATATTGCAACAAAGTAATTTTGTTTAAACAAATAAAAATTATTAACCAAATATGGAAGTGGACACCTTAATTAACATTTCAAAAAAAGAAAAATTAGTTTTGTTAATTAAACAACATTGTTTTTAACAAATGAAGCTGAAATGGCGTCTTGGGGAAGATCGTAACAATAAGTAAACGGACGATTGTAGTAGCAGAAAATGAATAATCTTATGTTTACAAACCATTACTTAACTCTATTAGAAGCACCAATAGTTTCCTAAATCATTTATATTATGTTTCATGTGCATTATTTTATTTGTCACCTTTCACAGCGTAAATTAAAATGTTTAACCCCTTAAAGTTAAAAGTTTAACCCTTTAGGTCTCTGCTCATTATTATTTTTACTGCTAAAATATCACTACTATTTTGATCAATAAAAAAGCAAATCACAACTATGATAATATGTATAATTAACTATGTTTTAGTTGAATTTATGAACTGTTACAATTAACCCCGTAAGTGGGGACATTTGTAACAAGTGCACGCACGACTGTCAAAAATTGTTAATAACTAATATAATAACATTTAAAATGAGGTATTTTTTTCTAGTAGAGGATAGTTTACTTTACTCGTCTGTCAATTAATACTAATAATGTATTGGATTTTTGTTAGTTAAAAATAGTTAAGTAGAAAATGTTACAATTGACCCCACTCTCCCCTAATAATTCTTTGAATCATATGTAATGGCTAGGTATTCTGAAAATGCACAAATTTCTTTCGCCAAAGTTTTAAAAAAAAGTAAATAATATTACTCTGAGGGCTGGCAAGAAAAATTAAAGAAATGAACGCTCTGTATAGTGCTATCGGTTACATAGTGCTATCTGTATTTATTACAATTGCTACCGGAATTGTATAAGTAATTTAGGAAGTCCGTGAAATACCAAAGCATTGTATAAAATGCATGGAGATACTTGAAAAAAGTATTCAATTTGATCATTGCTTTTACTCAAATTTATATATATATGAGTAAAGCTCAGATATTCTATCTCAATTATCCACCGGCAAATTTTTAGACGAAAATGTAAAAATGCTTTATTTTGGAAAAGTAATTCATAAAGGTCTTATGCCGATTATATTTAAGTAATAAAACACACAATTGCTTATGGATAAATTGAAATGTTTCAGTTCAGCTATTCATACTACGCTTCTAAATTTTTATACATTGTCTACTTACTTAATTTTATGAAAGCGTTAATAAACTTATTAATTAAAACCATCACTAGTTTTTCCTCACCTGAAAAGTTCTTATACAAAAAAAGAATTTTATTATTATCGCAAAGGTTTAAGACGATAGCTTATAGAAGGCATTTTTTTATTTATTTTATATTTTGTTTGATTAAAGTAACTTTTAAAATTAATGAAGAGATTAATAAAGATTCTAAAACTTTCAATGAATAGTCTGAAGAAATTATAGCCGCAAGATATATTTGATAATATAAAACATTGCTTTTCTTCAAATAACTTACAAAGGTGGTAAGAACTTAAATATTTTAATCATTCTCAAGCTTTTCACGTGCTAATGGACGCCTATTTTTAAAATTTCGTAATTTTACCACTTTCATAAGTTTTTGAAGGAAATAAAACTATGCTATCAAGATTCAATTCACGTTAATCAAATTCACAATTTATTTACAATTTCAATTAAAATAAAAAACAGTTTTAACATAATGGAAATTCCAAACATATGATAATCAGTTGATGTTTTTACAAAAACATATTGAAAGTATGCATTTGTATTAAATTCGAAGGAATTATAAAGTAATTGAGTGATTAATCTTATATCAAAAACTAATTTGTTGAACTTAAAATAAAATTACCACATTTATAATAAACATAACAGATTTGTTAAAATGATACGCTTATGCCATCAAAAATGTATTAATTTTGTTTATTATTTTTTCTTTTCAATTCATTTCACACTAATCTATCTTTTGGAAATGCATTCACACGTCCTATTTTTCTTCTCCTATTTTTCTTTTCTTATTCACACGCCCTATTTTTCTTTTAAATTTACAATTGAAACTATCAAATAGCAAAATGGATAAAATCAAAATAAATTTTGCTTTATTTTTAACATAAGACACATTTTTCTGAGTTAAACTCTCAAAATGTGTATTTTTCATTCATGTACATGAAAATTATTATCTCTTTTAACATGAAGTGTAGTATCTTACATAAGATACAGAATACATTTTTCAAAATGCTACTTAGAATATTTGGCAGTTTGTGTATAAAATATTGTTTTTAATTCTATGATGCATTAAATATACACCGAAGAGCCATTGCATTATGACCACCCTTCATCTATAACAATGAGCTCGCCCAGATTTCATGGTTTCTCGCCCAGGAACAATATTTTCATGGGGCACATTAGGATCCATAATCCTCATAGAACAATCCCTGACGTCTGTAAGCTACTTGAACATAGTTGCAGACCAGGTTCACCCATTCATGGCAACAGTTTTTCCTGCGAGGGATGGTGTTTACCAACAGGATAATGCACCATATCATAAAAGTCGAATCGATTGGTTCGAGGAACATTCCAGTAACTTTCAAGTCATGTCTTGGCCCCCAAACTCACCTGACCTTAATCCAATAGAGTATTTGTAGTACTACTTGGAAAACGAAATTCGTGCTGCCACGCTACCCCCTCGCAATGTGAGGGAATTGCAGAACCAGTTGGTGAGCGGTAGGTACCAGATACCTCAGACTACCTATCAGCACCTTGTGGAATCAATGCCACGGCAGGTGCTAGCAGTTTTGAAGGCGGTCCTACATGTTATTAGCAGGGTGGTCATAATGTAATGGCTTTTCGGTGTATGTCTGAAATAATAATGCAACATTAGAGTTAGGTTATAGTATTAAATAAAATTTAATAAGCAAAATCTCAGCTTAATTGAAGAATGTGCAGCAAAAAATATAAATTTCTATACAACTACAAATATGGTTCTGAAACTTCTGATTAATAAAAGAAAAATTAAATTATATATCAATGAATTAGAATAATATTTCGGTGTAAGATCATATTTCAAATCAAATGTTGATGCAGAAAAATACCTATTATTATATTTACGTTAGTAGAAAATAGAAAAGTAAAAAGACGCACATTGCAAATATATCTCAAATTTCAACGATCTATTTATTTTTCATTCTCATTTCCCGAGAATTTCTTGCAGCTGAAAGTAGAGCGAAAATCATTCTTTTAGATGGAGGTATTATCAACAGTATCCCCGTAGTTGTTTCGGTCTCAGAGGAGGTTTGCACTGTAATTTTTTGCTACATCGTCGTCACATGCAATAAATCACAGAAACAACTCCAAAGGATAGAAAATCTTTCTCTAAAGTCTGTTATTTTCTTCGTACAAGCCAATTTTGAGGTGAATACGTGTGATGCTCGGCATTCAAAAGATAAATGATTTTCAACTTCTTTCGAAAGTTTCGTCTCCCTTTTTGTATTATTTTATTTACGGAAAGTTTATTTTAGGCAGATTATATGTAACTTTTAAAAGTTGTGGTTCACTCATTTTATATTATAATCATTGAATTATTAGCTTTGAAATATAACTTAATGTTTCTTTAAATAAAATTTTATTTTATTGTCTTTCTGTAGGAGTGGAAAATTTTTCTCAGCAGTCTGTTATTTTCTATGTACAGTGCACAAAAAAACTAACCACCTTTAACAACTTTTAATTTAATGTTCGGATCTTTATGTTCATTGACTCAATCTCAATAGTTCAGAGGGGTGAGTTAATCAGTGCAGATGCTATTTTTAGTTAATAAACCAGATATTAAAACTTTTGAGTTTCTAACTCCTAAAATATAAGGCACTGTCGCAATCTGGAAAATATGGTCACAATATTTTGGTTAGAAGAGCGTTCAACATTTTGACCCCTAGATGTTTATTTTATTGTTTGCCTATTTCATCATAAAACGAGAATTTCCTCAACTAATTGAATAAAACTTGCAAAAAAATATGAATTTCATTTATACTAAGGCTATTCCATGCAAAAATTTTAGTAAGAATTTATAAATTAATTATTTTATTTAATAATAGACGAAAAAAATTGAAATACAAAGTACACGACTTTTTACATAATTTTTAATAACGTATTTTTAGGTAAAAAATTATGATATTTGAACAAAATCAGTCGAACAGTTCCTGAAAAAATGATTTTTAAAATTATGACTCTCTAAAAATTCAGTTTCTCAATTTTCAATAATGACAACTATTCAACCAATATCACTCAAATCTCATCATTAGATGCAGATAAAAATGTCAATTATTGACTAATTCCTTATGTTTTTAAAATTATATAAAAAATCTTGTTTTCTTCTTAATTTTAAAAAATTAATTATAATTTAAAATACAATAGCAAAGATGCATATGAAGATCAAAAATGGGCAGTGATTTTTACAACATTACATAAATCACTTAGTATTTATTGCTATATTTTACTTTGATCTTATCTCTTGGGGGATAGTTATCTGGCAAACTAGTAAAGAAACACGGTTTGTGTTAGGATGATTGATTCATACAACTGTTTCCCGTTTGTACCAACAACAGTGGTAGCTATAAATGTATATGGATAATAGTTCTCGTTTGTGAATCTCGACCTTGTTCATCTTTTTGTCTCATTACCAGCGGATAATGCCTCACGCAAAATGTCTTTTACGAAGGCTAGTTTGTCCCAGTTCTACACTGTTAAAAGTTTAATTCTAAAATTATGGTAAAATAAATGGCAACTGTCTGTCCATCCCATTAACCGTAAAGTTTACGGTAAAGAAAATTTATTTCTTTTATGGTTTTGAAACCATTTACAAAAAGTATGGTTTTAAAACCATGAATGCAAAAGTATACGGTTTTATAACCATTTACAACTAGCATTTTTCAAAAACACAAAAAAACATTTATTATTTAACTAGACATAGGAGCTCGGTTTTTCGTAAGATAATGGACATTGGAGAGTGCCGGACACTGGAAATTCTTCATGTGTTGAAGGGAATGGAGGAACTATTGTGGTGTCAACACAAGGACTCGAACTTCAGTTCTGATTGTCATGGGATTGACAGATAAGCCTGCTTGGCTGCTATATGTTCGCAGTAGCAAAGAACCATGTAACTTCATTAGGTGGTTCTAGTTGGTGCAATAAAATTCTGGTTCTCTAACCGTATTAAGTGAAAGCAGTTAATAAACAGTTTTTCTCAAACTTAACGGTTTGATTACCATTTTATTTATGGTTATTTGACTATTTTGATTAAATATGGTAAAATAACTATTCAATAAATTGTTATTATACCATTTTTTCCGTGAAATTTCTAAAAGAGCAGTTCTAGATCCCAATGTCCTCTTGTTTTCTGAGTTGAATACAACATTAAAGGCAGTGCAAAATTAAGGAGGAGATCATTAAGATCTAAACATTAGCATTGGATACAGTTTACTAATAAAGTTAAGGATTGTGTAAAATTACAAAACTGTCTATTGAGTACCAACCATTAACTATATACAATAAATGGTTGACGCCAGAAATAAATAAACGAAATAAAATCATGGTCAGAATTTGAATTATTATATCACTTTTAAATCTAAATTTATAGTTTTATACTAATAAATAATAAAAATATTGTATTTTCTTATGTTCCTGATAGCTTAGTTCCATGAATGCAAGCAATTACGCTATAAATTCCAATTGAAATACCATCCTTGTTACGTCAATAACAAAAGCACGAATTGTTTTGTTGTTTTGAGCAATGGACTGTATAAAATTACAAAAATGATGATTAAGAATCACACATTAGCTATATACATCAAACCGATACCAGAGATAAATAAATGAAGAAAAATAATCCTGTAACACAGATTTATCAAATATTATGTTATTTGTAAAAGTAATAGATAGTTTAATTCAAATAAGTAATAGAAAAATATTATCTTTTCTTTTCTCATTGATATATTAGGAATCCGAAAAGGAACAATTGCACCATAAGCTTTAATTTAAATACAGAATTCCATGTGATGTCAATAATCCAATTATGAGTGGTTGCCATAGAGTCTTGGCTATGTAAAATGAAAAAAATTATGATTATGAAACACATTAGCAATACATATAAAGTGGTTGACACCTGAAATTTATAAAGAAAATAAAACCATGACAGCCATTTGAGAAAGTTATAGTACTTACAAATATAATGGATAGATAATAGATAGTTTTTTTCAAAAAAGTAATATACATTTTTTTCTTTTTTTTATTAATAGTTTAGTGCCTTGAATGCAAGCAATTGCACTACAAATTTCAATTTAAATGCATGATGTCTTCCACGTGACGTCAATCGTGAGTGGTGTCCAATCGTGAGTGGTTCCTTTTGAGTTTCGGTAGCGTAAAATTAAGAAAATGATGACTAAGTATCTCACCTTAGCTATAAACATAAAATGGTTGACCCCAGAAATAATTAAACAAAGATCATGACAGCTATTTAAGAAATATTACAATACTTACAGATATAGTAGATTGTTTGATTCAAAAAAGTAATGCAATTTTTTATTGATAATTTTAGTATACTGAATGTAAGCAATTACATTATAAACTTTAATTTAAATGCAGGATTTGCTCCACGTGACATCAATAGTCCAATCGTGAGTGCTTTCCATAGAGCTGTGTAAAATGAAAAAAATTATGATTATGAAACAAATATTAGCAAATATTAGTGGTTGACACCAGAAATTAATAAACAAAATAAAATCATGACAGCTATTTGAGAAATCTTATATTACTTAAAAATATAATAGATAGACAATAGATAGTTTGATTAAAAAAATAATACAATTTTTTCATTGATAGTTTTAGTATACTGAATGCAAGCAATTACACTATAAACTTCAATTTAAATGCAGGATTTCTTCCATGTGACGTCAATAATCCAATTGTGAGTGGTTTCCTTTGAGAAACACATTCAGTACCGGGCAATTTATTTTAAGACCGCTTGGGAATTACCTTCTCAAACAAACCCACCAAATATAACCCCCCAAGTGTTGAATTCTCTTCTGAGTCCCGAAAAGAAAAAAAAATGTATCGTATCTAGTTTCAATAGCAGATCTCATTAACGATTGAATTTACCCCACTATCCAGAAAAGCAGTTCTTGGGCTTGCATTTTAGAGAGAGGATAGAGCCAAAGAAAACCAAAGTCTTTTGGTTGTTTCCTATTACTTTAAGTTTCTTTTTTTTTGTTAAAAAAGGCAAAACATATGGCGAAGTTCTTATTGAAAGAAAATTGGATTTGATTTTTTTCTGTGTGATTACATTTTAAGAGTTAGTCTGTTTTACGGTTTTCGTTTTTATGTTTATTTTTTAAAATTTTTATTTTTGGGCAAGAATTAAGAGCAGAGTTTTGTTCATAAAGTTTGCTTGATTTGTAAATTTTGGGATATGATGTTTTAAAGATGCACTCATCGATCAAATTATCTATTTTAGAGTTATTAATCATCGAATTGACTTGTATCTTAAAATGTTAGTGACAAGCTTGTTAGATGCAAATAAATATTACTCGCTATTCAAACAAATGGGTGAAAAACTACTAAGATAAATTACATCTATTGTAAAGAAATTGCAACTTTTTTAAGTATCGTAAAAAAATTATACTTTTTGAAAAAATGAGGTATGAATAGAACAAAAACCTTGTTCTTGCATAAGTTAATTATGTTTTCACAATTTGTAATAAAACAATGAGTCGAAAATACTCTCACAGCTTCTGCAGACTGATTAATTAATAAAAAATTTCTGGTTCGACATTTTTATTTTCTTTAAAAAAAAGTTATTTCATATTTCAATAATAAGAAGAAAGGCATTTTGTAGAGTTAAATTTTTTTTTATTTACTATTGAAATTATAGATTTTTAGACATTTGTCTTACTTGAATTTAAAATTTTTTGTAAGTTTGTTCACTTAAAAAATAAAATTACCCCCAAAAAAGTGTAAGCGAAAATGTCTGAAATACTTTATGGTATAGATGCGCAACTGATATTAACTTTGGATTTTACAGTAGGTTGTTAAATAGTTACAGTTAAAGTTTAGATTTAATTACTCCTTCCCTGATTAAACGTGAATGCCTGTTATTTTCCAAAATACATCAGTGACAACAATTCTGCAGTTACATCAATTTTACCATAAAAATATTCTTTTATATATCTTCTTATGAATAAAAGTGAATGCCTGATTTTTCCTAAAATATATGAGGGACAATAACTCTTCAGTGACATCAATTTAACCATACAAGGAAACCCTTCTTTTGTGTATCTCATGAAAAAAAAATCTGATAAAATTAGAGTACGATATGGTAATCATATTACTGGTAAACATTGTTATTAAAACATTTCGGATAAAATTCCCAAACGTTTGGTTGGTCCCATGTAGCCGGAAATTAGACACGGTAAACTTTATCATACCATATGGTAAAGCTTATCGTGTCCCAGTTTATCGTGTCTGGTAGTTTTGACCATACTTTTATTCTCAGTGTAGATATTGATCATAAGAAAATAAACAAAATAAATATAGTATTATAATAATACTATAAATATAGGTATAAATAATACTATAAATATGGGCATAAATAATACTATAAATATGGGTATAAATAATGCTATAAATATAGATCATTTATTAAAATTTCAAATAACATTTTGTGGTATCCTTTTTTGTTCTTTACTAAGCTTAAGTCACACCATAAAAGTTTTAAAGAAATTTCTTGGAAATGTACAATGCATTAAGAAATAAATGGATAATCTGGAAAATTTAATTTAGAGCTGACAAGTACTTTGACAAAGAATGTTAATTTAGGTGAAAGGGAAATTCAAGTACATTGGATGGAATGTTGAGTTACGTACATAAAGTAAAAAAAAAACCTACTTTAAATTAATTGGCATTCTTTCTTTGAAGTAATGATTAAAAATTTCAAAGAGTTTTAAATATAAGTTGGAGGACTTCATGTGAAATTTAATTAACAAAAGACGCAAAATCGAAAAGTTACTAATTTATTGTATTAAATTTGATAAGTGCTCTTATCAATACATAAAAGTTTATGTACTTATGCATTTCCTTTAAAGCGCTATACTTTTAGTATTAAGCGAAACTTTTTTTGTAAAATTTTAATTGTAATTTTTGCGTATTGAATGCAATTTGTTTAGAAATGTTACTGCAAATTTCAACTATTATATTCGTTAAAATGCATTTATTTTATTACCGGTGTTGAAAAGCTGGCACAATTCTGAGTTTACGACAATCAATATTAAACTCCGAAGCCTTGTAAGTTTGAACCCAACTCAGAAGACAAAAGAACTCATGGATCAAGCATTGGGGCAAACTAGCCTGAGAGATGCCGGTTGATATGGGGCAAGGAACCTTTTTAAAATTTTAAAGTACTGCTGTCTTCTAGTAATTAATTAAATTAAGTAACTTATTAACACAATCACGAATAATTCAATCAATATAACCCATTAAATACTAATAATCAGATCAATGATTTATCTAGCATGTGATGAGCTAATAACAAGGAAATGGGCTGAAAAAGTTCTCCTAGAAAAGCAATTGAATAATTATATCTGTAAAATAGTAAAATAATATAAATAAATAAATTGAGGAAAAAATTGGTATTGGAGGACTGGTAGAAGTCTTACAGTTTATTTTAGGGGTTTGTTTTGCAGTATAAGATTTAGTTTTGCAGTTTTTTGAAGCTTATTTTAGGGGAGTAATAATCTGGTTCTTCCTTTTTGGCTATTAATTTTCAATGTTGAATCAATTTTCGCATCACGTTAAAATGTTGCTAATTTTTTTCCTGCTAAATGGCTCTACTAGATAAATCTGGGACATGACCGGGTAGCTATATCCCGGTAAAAATGGATCGGTGTTTTAGCTGTAAACAATGGGTACAAGAAACGTTAAAAATGGCAGAGATTAAAATAGCAGAGAAAATAGTACATGATTAAAGTTTTATTTGTGTTTCGTGTTCTTACAGGGTTTAGATGGTTATGGTTTCTTCGAAAAGGCATCAATGAACCATTAGCTTAACTAAAATTCATCTTTTTGTTCCTAATTTTTTTGGGGTTTTACATAAACACAAGCATTAATTAAATCCAAATACTCACGTGAAATAATGCGATGGATATTAGTTTTCTTAAGACATAAAATTTAAAAGGGAAAAAAAGAGACAATGACGTCTTTTGTGCACAATATTATATCATGGTAATGACTTGACATATGATTTAATAAAATATGGGATATCTTAAATAAAAACCAAACAAAATTTCAAAAATAGGCATGTCAGCAAAAGTGGTACTTCTTCAGAGAACACACTGCCCAGCTAATATGCTAGAGCCTTTCTGCAGTAGGTGGTTCAGCAAAAGACTAACTGTACCCCGAAATCCCACAAAGGAATTCAAGATAAAAATAAGATCATATTACATCATTAATTCAACGATTTTCAAAGATTCAAAGTGGGCTGGGAAGGCCTGGTTAGCAGGGCACTGGACTCACGTTCGTGGGAATAGGAGTTCGAACCCAGCCGGTAGGAGATTCTCGTGTAGTAAATGGTGACTGGTGCAAGTTAAATTGGTCGGATCATAAAGACTATAATGTTCCCATAACAAATTATACCTTTGGGGGTACTGAATTGGAGATTGAGCAATCTCTGCTTCAGGTCAAAATTACGATTTGTGGAAGAATGAATAGATGCGTTCATGGGTCCACCCTATAAAACGGTTGTGGCGTATGGGTGTCGCAGAAGTCAAATTTTGCCCATAGATGGCGCCACTGGAAAACAAGAACAATTGCAGTCCCTCTGTCTTAATGACCGACGACAACAACAACCACAACAATTCAAGGATTAAAATAAAAAAGAAAATCAAGAGAGAAACACAATTATATATTCATATACTTTTGGTTTATTGCTTATATTTTTGACTTATGCGTTTTTGGATATAATTGTGATTTTTTTGGCTTATGCGTTATTAGATATAATTGTGCTTTTTTTTGGATTTTCGTTTCTATTTTAATCTTTGATTTTTTGAGGTATTGTGTCTTTGTTTTTATTTTTTTCATGGGATCTCAGGGCACAGTTGGTTTTTGGTTGAACCACTGACTACAGCAAGGCTCCAGTATGTTAGCAGGGAAGTGTAACCCCTGAAGAAGTGCTCTGTTTTTGCTGTCACGCTTCTTTTTTGAAATCTCGTTTTGTTCTTATTTAAGTTATCCCATATTTATTTAAATCGTGTTCTAAGGATAATTTTGGTTTTATGTTGCTTTTAGAGCTTTTCTATTTAAGATCCTATCTGCATTTTTGCTTAATTCGATATTTTATACTTTTAATGACATGATCCTATATCATATTAACACTTGAGATGCTAGATTTCAAATTTACTTAAAACCTCCGTTTGGGGTCAATTTGACCCCCATAAGAAATCAGCGTCAATCTAAAGTAAATGATTTTTTAATTGATAAATATTGTAAAAAATTCTCTATATATGGGTGTTAGAGATTAAGTAAGTTACTTCAAACACCGATTCTAAAATACCATATAATTTAATAGAAACTATTGCGTATATATATCTTTTTAACACAGTGGACCCCAATTACTGTTCAACAAATAATTTTCCTAAGGTTTGCAATCTCGTAAAATCAACATCAGGCATGAAACTGCAAAATGAACGTTTTTCTTACAAGGTTTAAAATGGTCCTTTTTAGTGGTTTTAGGTATTTCCATGATTATTCGACGGTATTGGCATTATATAATTATTATTGATAGGTACTTAAAATATTTACCAATGTTCAGGAGCTAGTATGAATTTAAGCAACAACATATTTTCAAATCAATTGCCAAATTTTAACTTAATAGGTTTATTGGAAGTCAAGAAATCTTGTGAACGAGATGAAAAAATTTGAATTGAGAAAATACGAATTTGAAGACAAAACTTTGAATAAATAACTTTGTATAAATATCAGGCTATGTGTTGAAACAGAATATTGACATCGAATTTCCTCATTTTAAAGCTAATAAACACACTAGTATATATATACATACATATTGAACTCTATTGTCATATTGTGTACCCCCTAATAAGTCCATGATTATTTCCTCTGGTAGGGTACATTAGTATCTGGTAACATAATACGTATTCCAATATAAATATTATGGGTCAATATTAAAGTACGATATCGGCCATGTGTTAAAACAGAATATTCGCTGGTCAAAATGGGTACGGTATTTTCTGTTTCCAATGAATATATTTTAATATTCTTGGAATAATTTTAAAAATTCTGTGCTTATTATCTTATATATGGTGTCAAATTGCTCCGAATAAAGCAGGTCATTATATTTATTCTTTCAGAACATAAAAAATTATGATTAAAAGAAACTTTAGACTCTAAGTTCCACAAATTTAATTTATATAATAATAGTTTATTTTCCTCCTCTAAATACGTAGTATGAAAATAAGCTATTTCAATCATAATAATCAGAGATAACAACTAATACATATTTGATACAATATTAATAAATACTAACAATCACAAAATTTTTTTTTCGATTAGTAACATTGTTTTTTCAGAAAATACAAATATAGCTAGAAGAATCGTAATAACAATGACAAAACTTCCAAGAATTCAACCATAACAAACAAACTAATCTTCTGAAAGTCTTACTACGTCTATCAAAACAATATATATTTAGCAAATATACAAGATAATAAGCCATGCTAATTTTTCTTTCTCTGAAATTTCTATTTGAAGCCAAACAAGTTGTCCAAGTCTGAGGATAAATCTAACAATATATCCTGAGCTAATATTCTCCTCGATTCCTGAAATACCTCAAGGATATTTTAGTAAGGTTCGCGTTAGCAGTCACACATATTAGATGCTGTGACGAAAGGATTCTTTACCGAAACATTTCATTCTAAGTAAAGCAATATAACTGTCTACTTTAAGGCAACAAACTTTTCGAAGACGTAATAGTCAAAGCTTTTCGTGGCGATGTAAGTTTTGCAATATCCTTGATTCTGCCCGTGAAAGTTTTCTTAGTTTAGAAGGAAAACCTCTTAGATATTTTGTTTGCAGCTAAAAAAATGACATTTAGGTGTTTTGACAAAAAAAGATAGATATTTTTGTCTAATATTAAGTCTGCTTCAAAATGAAAAAAAAATCAAGATATTAATTTGGTGAATATTGAAGAAGAAACACTGCAAATAATTAAAATTACATATATATATA
>NC_092213.1:43638548-43733224 GCF_043381705.1 Parasteatoda tepidariorum
GCAAAAGGAACGGTAGCAAAACAGGTCTTAGGATGTCGTCGACGTACCGCTGTGCAGTAAGTGTACCTCTAATGACGACCAAAGAGGTCCGGCTGTCAAAGGAAATGGCACCCCAGACCATAATGCCTTGTTGAGGGCCGGTGTGGCGTGCAATAGTGAAGGCAGGATCCCCCTCTGCCCTGTGCGTCTCCAAACACGTCTTCGATAATCGCCAGGACACAGATGGAAGCGGGATTTGTCGCTAAAGACTATACGTCCCCAGTCGGTATCATTCCAGACATATCTGTTCAAAACATTCATGCATACGAAATTTCAAAGCAATTGGATGATTGCTTCTTGGTGCGACGATTTTTTTGTTATAGAGTGTATTTCCAAACCTGAAGTTCGTAAATAATTTCTTACTATTGGTGTAAAAATAGGTGTAAAAGTAAAATACCACAATTAGAAATGAGCTTACGGCGCGTATGCATTATAACCTTGTTGTGCACCTTAGATAGATAATTAGCAAACTAAATGAAGTAGAATATAAAGCGTTAGCCTTCTGATGAGATTACTCGGATTCGTATTCCAGAGATGGTTGGTCGAAGCGAATTTTGCACCGACCACAGTGATAACGTAAAAATATCATCCGTGGTAGACGAATCATGGGTTAAAGTCCCCTTGTCGTCATTCTCTTAGTGGGATGTTTTCATGGTTTTCCTCACAATATCACGCAAATGCGGGTTAGTTCCATCAAAGAGTCATCCACGAGGGCAAATTTCTCTCACCTCTTGATCAAGGAGTTTCTTTGTTTTCTGAATTGGATACAAAAATAGAAGTTTTGAATAAAAGTTTTGAGAAAATCTCTATTTAAATTTTAAAAAAAATATGTAAGGTATCCATGCTCTAAAATAAGTGTAGACTTATTTGATCAGTTTTTAGAGAAATTTTACGTGTTGTTGAAATAGATAATTTTGAGAAAAATCACCAAGCAAGGATAAGTTAGTAATGCAAACGTTTAAATAAAATAGATTCTGTAAGAGCATAGACATATTTTTAGTGTAGTTAGATTAAAATTATAACATTATTAGAATTGTGCTGTACTTTTTGTCGAACTCAACTATTAAAATTAGGTACATATTTTGTAATAGAAATCATGTGTTGTAGACTGCTTTTCAAGATGTCACCAACATGAACATTGGTACCGATAATAAAATTTTGAGCGATTCCAACATCCGAATTTGTTAACCAAAAATGAATTCTTATGGCACAATGTATTGTCAAATAATATCGATATACTTAGTTCTTTATCGAGATAAATTTTAAATTTAATTTATGTACATTGTAGTTAATATTTTAGTTGTCCTAATAAAATTGTAAACACACTAATATCATATTCATTAATTATCGCTATGTTCACGACATCATTTTTAGACATACTTTGTTAACAAAAATTTTTAAGGACTTACCGAATTCGATAATTATAATCAAATCAATAAAACAATCTAATCAAAATAAAACAATAATTTTCATGATATTTACGTATTCGATGAATTGTTATCTTATTCGATCGCGAAAGTGTGACATTTGACAGTCCCATGTTTATTATCGAAAACCCGGTGACTTGTGTAAAATATAATCTAGCGTTGATTTTACAAGTTGATGAATTTGTCATCATGGTTCCAAATTTATTAAATTTGATCGAAAATTGTGAAGTGATTCAATGACAATTAAGTCCCACTTTGCATATTAAGTTTGAAAAATGCTATTGTTTAACACGCTTACGATTCTTTAATGTTGTATAGTAATAAGAAATATTTCGGTTTTCACTTATAAATACAAGATTACATGATACTTAATTGCAAATTGTGCTGTTTCTTCTCCAGATGTTGGAATGTCGCTGAATTAGAGTTATTTATCTGAGTTAAAGTCCCGTCGTCATTTAGTCCATTGTTAAGGTTCGAGGGTAGTCATTTGTTACAAAAAATGAAAGTAAATAGTAAACGGCGCTTAAAATCACAAATAATAAAATTTATAGAAAACCTAAATGCTTTTCGGTGTCACTTTTTATCACCTTCAAGACATTGCGGTTAACTCAGTATAGTATGAATGTGTACTTGTATAACACCATGGCGCGTTTAGGATTTTAAGGGGTCACAGTACCCAAAAAATGACAAAAATACCAAAAATTTTTTTATTGCTTATTATAAAACTTCAAACTATTTCATATGTACAGAAAAAAATTCATCTCTCTATCTACATTTTTAAAAAAGTTATGAATGATTTTAAATTGTTCTAATACAGAAACTTGCTCAGCAGTCTGACTTCAAAGTGCTTTTTCGCATAGATGATAATTTTGTGTCTTAATCTTAATTAAATCCCTAAGGAATTTTTTCGATTTAAGATAAAGCTTTGAAGTAAACTTTTTTAACTTGAGTATAATACTCTTATTTAAACTGTGCATGGAATAAGCATTTTATGAGGTATTACAACTTTTACGGCATGTTATATATACCTAACAGGAGTTTTTACCCTTTTTTTCCTACTTTTTTACAAAATAATCTATAAAAAGTATTCTAATTGATATATCAACAAATGAATGCACAAAATTGTTAAGATAAATATTGCAAGCACTCTGAAAAAAACTTTTTTTGAAAATATGTTAAAATGAAAAAGCCTTAGGGATTTAAAAATTTAGAATTTTTTCGACTTTTTTTAAAATTTAAAAAAAACTAAGCAGTTTAATCATTTTTTGAAGATAAATTATTGATTATAACTTAAATGAGCATGTAAAGCATCCTCAAAATGAATGATTATACCTTTATTTTAAAAAATTGTTGCAAAGGTACTGTGACCCCTTAATACGTTTTACCCTATTTGTGATTTTAAAAGTCTTTTATTCTAGTACATACTTATTTTGTTTTTGAAAAAACACCTCTTTATTATCTAGGGCATTAAAGAAATCAATCGATAGTAATGTCTTTTGTTGATACGCAAATCATATATTAACTATTCAGGATATATTAACTAATTCTTAGTTTTCCTCATTTTGCAAATTAACATTCAATTAATAGTGAGTATTTTAAAACTTCTGGATTCAGTTCTCTTAAAGGCTATTAACTACAGTAATACATATACTTAATATTCATTTAAGTCGAATGAAAACATTTCTTAATACAGTCGTTTCAAGCATAATTCTGAAGAACAGAATTCTCTTTAAGCTTTAATTTATGTTACAGTATTCTACCTGATCAAGAAAGGGGAACTGTAAACATTCACAATAATTTCGATTATGCGTCACTTGTACGGTAAGCATCGTATGGGTATGGGAGGCTTATTGGGAAGCAAATATCACAGTAAAAGATTGTTTGTTTTTATTGATTATGATTATAAAGTTTGATTGTTATTAAATTTGGCTTTAATATAATGCACCATTCTACACTGTACCATTCCGCAAATATTTACAACTCTAAGGACATCAGAACAATCGGTCTAAAATAAACAAAAGACGAGCAAATAAAATCTATAATTTAACCTTACAAACTTAAGAACATTTTTTTCCTATTCAAGAAACTGCGTAATCTTATAATTAAGATAGCTAATCTTAAGTACTAGTAATATTCTCAATTAGACTTTAGCATTCCCAATCAACTATTTCTATGTTAACCGGGTTATTAGATTTAAGTCACATTGTATTTGGTAGGGAACATTACTATAACAGTAACAATACATGCATTAAATTCGGAACGTAAATTATAGGCTTAGTTGGTCAGAACTATTGTACACAGAATATCCTTTCCAATGTTTCATTAGCATCTATAATTGGCAATTTGCTACAGAGTGTCCACATTTGACG
The DNA here is from genome assembly GCF_043381705.1 of Parasteatoda tepidariorum. Taxonomy (NCBI): domain Eukaryota; kingdom Metazoa; phylum Arthropoda; class Arachnida; order Araneae; family Theridiidae; genus Parasteatoda; species Parasteatoda tepidariorum. The sequence goes on from NC_092213.1 coordinate 43,642,384, forward strand.
GCATTCAAAAGGATAGAAGGAATCGTAATTTTAACTGTCTTATGTCACCCCAGATTAACTAGCGTGATAGATAAGAATGCTAAATTCGTGTACTTTGATATAGTAAGTCTGATTTCAAGTAAATTATGGAAATGTCAATGATGGAGGCATTTTTGAGATTTATGTTTAAATGCTGCGTATAGGATGTAGTTTACAAAACATGAAAAGAAAACAATAATTAGATTAGAGGAATACAAAAACATAATGATTTTTTTCCTTCAAAATAAAACAAAAATTTGAGCTACAATTAAATTGTTAGCAAATTTAAAAGTTTCAGAATCATAATATTGTAATTCTGTCTTATGTCACCCCAGATTAACTAGCGTGATAGATAAGAGTGCTAAATTCGTGTACTCTGATATAGTAGGTCTGATTTCAAGTAAATTATGGAAATGTCAATGATGGAGGCAGTTTTTGAGATTTATGTTTAAATGTTGAGTATAGGATGTAATTTACGAAACATGAAAAGAAAACAATAATTAGATTAAAAGAATACAAAAATATATTGATTTTTTTTCAAAATGAAACAAAAAATTGAACTACAATTAAATTTTTAGCAAATTTAAGAGTTTCAGAATCATAATATTGTAATTCTGTCTAATGTCACCCCAGAGTAACTAGCGTGATAGATAAGAGTGCTAAATTCGTGTGCCTTGATATAGTAAGTCTGATTTCAAGTAAATTATGGAAATGTCAATGACGGAGGTATTTTTGAGATTTATGTTTAAGTGCTGAGTCAAGGATGTAGTTTACAAAACATGAAAAGAAAACAATAATTGGATTAAAAGTAAACAAAGATATAATGACTTTTTATCAAAAAAAAATTTGAGCTACAATTAAATTGTTAGCAAATTTAATCATAATATTATAAAGTTAGAATCATAATATTATAAAGTTGCTGCAGTTTTAATACAGTAGACAACTTTCAAAATGTTTCGCTCTCACAAAGTACCATTGAACCATAAGATCAGTATCCTGAACTATAATGCGGTGATCCACATTTGACGGTATTCAAAGGGATAGAAAGAATTGTAATTTTAACTGTCTTATGTCGCCCCTGATAAACAAGCGTGATTGATATATCATGTGCTCTGATACAGTAATTTTCAGCTTGAACTCACATAAGTTATGAAAAGAACTATGGAGGAGCCATTTTTGAGATTTATGTTTCAATGCAATTGAATTGCAGATGTGGTTTTCAAAACAAGAAAAGGAAATATTATTCAGATTAAAACCACACTAAAAGATAAAGATTTTGTCAAAATAAATTAAGAATTTAAGTTGCAATTGAACTGCTAGCAAATTTAAATCATAATATTTTATAGTTGCTGCAGTTTTGATAAACAAAAAGAAAAAACTCTAGTAAAATTGCCGTACTGTATAATATTAAGATTGCTGCTAAAAAAGTAATTATGATATGAAAATACTCTATTTAAACTATGCATTTGATAATTTTTTGGCTTATATGCTGACGGTTAAATGGAAATTCGAGTTTTCAAAAATATGGTTCTTATTATTATACATTTTGTAAGATATGCAAAAATTAGAAGTAAATTTAAACGAATAAATTATTTTATATAATGATCTAAAGTATGATGATAAAATTTTCAAATTAAAACTGATTTTCCAAATTGTATCGCATATTAAAAAAAATATTGTTAATTTTACCGTTAAAAATTATGAGGTCCTTTGGTGTTCCCATAAATCCAGAAACTCGGTGAATTTTACTATATCCTTGTAGTTTTAACGATATTTTTTAGTTAGCACGAACGACAATTTTAAAAAACTGTCACTCTTACAAAACATCGTTGAACCATAACATCGCTATCTTAATCTATGACACAGATAAAATTTTCTGCGCCTTTAACATTGTGTTAAATTGAATTATGCTTCAGTCATAATTAAATCATAACAACATCTAATCAAGTTTAAGAAGTTAGCAATACAGTTTATCATCTCACGATAGACAATGACGACAACGAGAACGACAAATAGACAATGTTATGGTTCTAAACTCTCCAAATTTCTAATTTTTTATTGATATTAAAGTTAAATTTGAAGTAATATTTGAGTAAATCTACAGAAACTACTCTGTAAAAAATTCCGGATCATATAACGGCATAAAGTATCTGCAAGTTAGGTGCATCATCCGTAAAATCTATTTTATCGCAAAATCCACTTTTGCAGAAAAATATCATACCGTAATTTTTACAGTAATATTTATTTAAAGCAATTCAGTAATTTCATGGTAACTATTACTGTAAAAATCAAGATATATCAGATTTTTTTGACATGTTCACCGTAACATGTTCCGGTAAAAATGGACTTTCCCGTAAAATGTTTCGGCACCCTAAGAGCCGATACTTTTAATCATAATTTAATTCGGAATTTTTTACAGTAAGAGTTTCGATTGTGCCTGTTTTGTACAATATTGTTTTGCTTTAATTTTGATATTAAAATCGTTTTTTTTAACATTTTCAATTAAAGTTAAAATTTTACTTGAAAAAATATTAGCAATTCAGATATTTATTTGAATGAATTAATCGATCAATGGTCTTCACTGCAGCAAATATATCAACAAAAATAAACAATTTTACCTATTAGAATTTTGTGTGAAATTAATATAAAAGCTCACAGATTTCCATAAGAAAGTTGAAATAATGTTTAACTTTATTGAAATAGTTAAGATAAAGCTTTTTACAATTGTTTACGTACAAAATGTTTGACGTAAACAATTAAAGTAAAATAAAATATGTTTGTTAAATTTTTATAAAGTCGTACGATAAATGCATAAACATGTCAGCACATTCTGCACATATCTAGATTCCTCGAACGGCAATTTTTTCACAGATACATTTGTCTTCCTTTTTTTGCTATTTCTAGTAAAATTCATAAAAAAAAATAAGAGAGAAAGCAAAAACTAAGATAAATTTAAGTAAGAAAGAAAAGAAAAGGATAGAAGAGCATTATCTTCTTTTACACGGGAAGCTGAACACATTATTATCACGGTGGAAGAATGATTTTAAGAAGAAAAAGATTGAAAAGAAGATCACAATGAAATCTTCCTGATTTTTTTTCTGGCTTGCAAAATGAGAAACCAAAGTCTGCGACGATATAGGACAAGTTCTTTTACTAGGACACATGAACAAATGATTGAGCAATAGTGATCACATCATTTGTGATCGTAATTTGATTCGCTTGAGTGGGCTTTTGGCTTCCTTTGAAACATATAAGAGATCTTTTATAGGGCTCTAAATCTCATTTCACTTTCCATTTTTTTTCTCTCCAGAATGACTGTTCCTTTCAAAGAAGATAACAGGATTTAGGATTTCTTTTTTAAAACAAAGGTGATTATGTTTTTGACAGGATAACTCTTTGCTATTGTGTTTATATTAAGAAAAAATGAGTGAATGTTATTACGTTTTTGAATTTATTTGTGGCACTGTATTTACGATTTTCATTGCAAATGCTAGTTTTTGATTTAAATTGTAACAACTTTGCAGGTGTTAAGTAAATGATTATGATGTTTTGCGTACCTATTTATATTTTTGCGTGCCTATTCAATTTGAAATTATTAGGATAAATATTTTTGTGACGATATAGGACAATTTATTTTATTAAGATCTCATGAACAAATAAATGATCAATAGTAATTGTCTCCTTTAAGATCATTATTTGGTCTGCTTGAGTGGGGTTTGGGTTCTCTTTGTAACATGTAGAAGATATTTTATAAGGCTCTAAATCTCATTTCACTTTCCATTTTTTTCCGCTCTAGAATGACTGTTCCTTTCAAAGAAGATAACAGAATTTAGGATTTTTTTTCTAAAACAAAGGTGATTATATATTTGACAGGATAACTCTTTGCTATTGTGCTTATATTTTAAAAAAATGAGTGAAAGTTATTACGTTTGCGAAATTATTTGCTGCGCTGTATTTATGATTTTCATTGCAAATGCTAGTTTCTGATTTAAATTGTAACAACTTTACAGGCGTCAAGTAAATGATTATGATGTTTTCCGTACCTATTTATATTTTTGCGTACCTATTCAATTTGAAATTTCTGGGATAAATATTTTTTGTGACGATATAGGGCAATTTCTCTTACTAAGATCTCATGAACAAATCAACAGTAATTGCGTCCCTTAAGATCATTATTTGGTTTGCTTAAGTGGGGTTTGGGCTCTTTTTGTAATATGTAGAAGATCTTTTATAAAATTCTAAATCTTAGTTCACATTCCTTTATATTTCCCTGGAATGACTCTTTCTTTCAAGGAAGATTACGCGATTTAGGATTTTTTTTTCAAAAGCAGAGGAGAATATATTTTTGGCCAGATAAGTCTTAGTGTTTCTAATTAAAAAAAAATTAATGAAAATTATTACGTACAGGGGAATTAATTTTAGCATTATAATTATACTTTTCATTATGAATGTTAGTCCTTAACTTAGATTGTTAAAAGTGAGACATTATTGCAAGTGTCCCACATAAATGATTATTATGTTTTGTGTTAAAATCTTTATATCGTATATTTGCACAACTGATTTTTTTTAATTAATTTATTTATACTAATGAGCAAATTATATAAATGACACGCATGTTTTTAAAGCAACGTTTTAGAAGAAATATCTAGACTTTTGTACTTGATTAAGAACTAATTTGCCTTTTCTTTGTTTTCAGTATAAATTTCGGTTATTTTGTTACTTATTCTGCCATTATTTCACAGTTTTCAACCACTTTTTCACCCAGAAACCATATTTTAATTAATAGGCGATAGAAGCTGTTTTTTACTTAGCGATTCTATTTTACGAGAATTTGATAGAAGATACCTATGTATATTTTCAATCTGATTGAAATTCGGAGAATTTCCCTGTCACACTCAAATAACTCGATTTTTTTTAAGTATTTCTTTTTTTTTATCATGGCAATGTATAAGGAACAAATTTACATTATGAAAATTTGTAAATTAAATATAAATAAATTTATATATAAATAAATTTGTAAATAAATTTAATCTTCGATGGGCGTGAAATAGTCATATAATGTTAGTGTTAAAGACTTAAAAACATACTCGCCAATTTCAGTTAAGAAACAAGGTATGATTGTGCAAGAATACATTAAGAGTTATCACACATTTGAATAAAGGTCAATTTTTAAATGTTGATGTCCCATTAAAATGTCTCCTTTTTTGATAAGGTTTTAAATTCTGTCCTGCATTTCGCATTATTAAATGAAAAGCACAATGTGCAAATTATATGATTTACCATCTTATACAATCTTACATTACAATCTAATTTGATTTAATGTTATTTTGGAATGTTTAATGAATGTTAAAACAACAATATGAACATAATATCTTAGATTATTATTTAAATTCAGGAGCTATTTATTCTATCTTACTTTATGACTCAGAACAATAAGTTAAAATGATCAGCATATATTTTTTTTGAAAAAAAAAATCGTTAAAAAGCAGCTTATAAATTATATGTAATATTATTTTTTTATTTATTTTTTTAAGAATTTTTATTTTTTGATGATGTTTTAAAATCAATATTTTTGTATTAATAATATTTGAAATAGTCCTAAACTTGACCTCAGTTTTGATACTTACAACATCCGAATATTTTAGATTGTATATAATTAGTTAGAATACATAAAGATATACTTTACTTGCCTCAGAATATTTTTTCAATAATAATACGTATGACCAATAATATTTGGATCTACATAAATATTATGGTTTAATTATTTACTTTTAACACCAGTAACAATCCAGTTTACTTGCCCTTTAATGATATTATTATGAATATGATAATTAGGTTATACACTTATCAAATCTATATTTTTATAATTGAAAATAATTAATCATAACACATATAAACTTACAATTTACTTACATCATTAATGATACGAATGTGTGTTAAGACATTCTTATCATGAAGTTAATAATCTTAACACAATCATGATATATGGCTACATCATACGCTGCAGTAATTTGAGTTCGTTGATGAATTGGAAAAGTCAATAAAATACATAAACTTATAGCCTATGTAAATTTTATGGAAAATTTTATTGACATTTCTATTCTTAATTAATAAATAATTAATTGGTTATTAATATGATAAGCAATGCACTTCATACCTAAGACAGATAAGAGTCAATATCAGTTCTGTAGTATGAGGTTATATATTTAGACATAAATCTCAAATTTTACGCTCAATAAAATACATTTTCGATTGAAATAAAGATATAGATAATAGGAAAATGTCGAGTTAGGAAAATTATGCAAGATTTTATCTCGCTTAATTTATTCTATTCTTAAAGGGACTATGTGTGATAATGTTATAAATCTGTAGGAAACCAAAGCTGTGAAAATCTAATACCATCAAAATGTTTTTTTTTTAACATTATCTGTATTAAAATCTTATATTTCTTTTAAACAATATTTTTTCTTATTTGTGAGTATATATGCTAGGAAATATAAATGATTTAAACTTAAGCCAAAAAAAATAATATTTTTTGTTATAAATCTGGTGATATATTCAAATTTGAATTATTTGAGTCAAAATAATCTTATTTAAGTAATTTTCAGAAGTTCCAATTAGTCTTGATTTCATTAAAATCTAATTTCCTCGAAATCTGTTCTAAGGTTTTTATTTATGTTGAAATCTTATTTTTAATACATTTATAAATTTCTTGCCTTATATGGAGCTGCGTTTGGTAAAAATATCAAACTGTTAAGAAAAAGTGAAAGAAAGACGTAGTCAATGTTGGAAAACTGATAAAATATTCGAATTTGGATTATCGGACTCAAAATAAAATTTATATTCATAAATACTAGAGAGTTTTAATTTTATTTCTTTGTCTCGAAGCCTTTGGAGCAACAGACAATTTCTCTTTTTAACTGTGTGGTCATTTATTAAAAAAAAAAAACAATTAGATGCTAGATTTAAAGTTAGGAATAATTTTACTATATTCGTATATGTGTGAAAATAAATAAATAAATAAATAAATAAATAAAACTGTTACTGATTTGGTAGGACGATGGTTTTTCAAACCAGAATGTGACTTATACTTCTTTTAGTAAATGTATTCCTCTTTATATATTCTTCTATAGATAGATTCTTTTTTACTCTATTATTTATATTCTTTTTCAATGAAAATAATATCATTTTTATAAGACAATATGCTGAAAGGTGGAAAGAATAACGATAATTTCCCAAATGTATAAGAAACAGTAAAATGAACTCACATGAAGTTCATGAAAGTAAAAAATAATGCTCTAATAGTAGAGCTGGTAAACAACAAGATATCTTTAAAAGTTTCAAGTTCAAACAAATTATTTGCTGTATATTGACTCCATATCAATCTCTAATATTAGTTACTGAAAATCGTATTCAAAACAGGGAGTTGCTGAGACCCGCAATTATCTATATAGCATCTAATTTGAAAAAAATACAGTTAAATGCTAAAAAAATGCTGAAATTTAAGGAAATATGAAATAAAGTAGTAAGTTGCGCTGAAATATAGTTAAATATAGTAAAAAATTAACCCCTTAACGATAGGTTAGTTTTCAAGAAAACGGTCATAAAAGTGCCTATTTTTTTAACTTTTGTATTTGTATTATGTATTTGATTAGGGCTGCAACTAGTTTAAAATGACCTAACTATCTGCAATCACCTTAAAAATATCCTGGTACTGCCATCTGGTGTGTGAAATGAGAAATAAAATGTTTTCCGGGCAAAAAAAAAAAAAGAATTAGTTTTATTCTTATTGGCGCGTTGCTACTGAACACTCCAACCCGTCAATATCACGGGAGCAAGAAATAGAGGGCGAAACCTCACTCCGTCATTTTCACGGGAGCGAGAAGGAAGAGGTTAAAATATTTCAAATTTTCCTGCAGTTTTTTGCCAATTTGTATATTTTTTGCAACTATTTAGTAAACTATAAAAAAAGTTTAAGAAAAATACAAAAAAAAATTTTGATTACATATTTTTGTATAGAATGATTTTTATAAAATGACTGAGGTGTCAAAATAAATTTAACATTTACCAATCTATTATTAAATGGTTTGATCACATTTGACTTCAAATTGCCAAAAGAAAGAAGTTAAAAGCAATACATATCAAGTAATCGATCAGAAAATACTCGAAATAAAACAAAAAACTTAAAACTCAAACTGTGAAGTAATTAACGAAAAAAAATGTTGATTTAAATGCTTATATTTTATAGTTTAAAAGACTATAAACAAAATACACCTCTTTGCTTTTCGACCAAAGCGTTTTAAAATAAATGTCACCTCATTTTTTTAAAAAGAACTATTTCCCGTGTCACCGTTAATGCCCATAAAGCTATCTAAGCGGCTTTTGAAATCACCTTAATGAATATTTTTACTGAAATGCTTTAAAAAAGGATTAAGTAGCCCTTTAAATTGATTGTCGTAATTTATTAAGTAGTACTATTTCTAAACTTCAATGTGTTATTCTTTTCTTTTTAAAAAGAAGAGTAGAACTTATAGTATTAGCTTTTTAAATAAAGTAAATAAGAAATCAAAAATTCATTTTAAAATTAATTTGAGAAAGTTTATAAGTTGCGTGGCAAGAACAAATTAATTAGAATTTAACAAAATTAGGACGTTCTTTGACCTGTATTTTAAGTCATATTAATGAAAATTTTGTATATTTGTGAATGGAATTACTTTAAAGTGTTTGACATTTTAATTTATAGATTGTGCTGGTTAAATTATTTCATATTGCTTTAATATGTATTTGTCAAAGGCGTATATGTATTATATATTATGTCAATGACTTGGAGCAGCAAATTTAGGCAGAAAACAGCACTTAGAGCAAAATCTATGTATTATTATTTATTAATCTACAGGGTGATGCAGATAAAAAAAATTAAAATAAATTTATTGTAAGTAAACAAATTAACGAAATAAAAGAAATAATTTGAAATAAAAGAAATAATTTAATGATTTCGAAGCAGTCACCTTTTGCAACAATGAAGAATGTTTATTTAAATTTTCAACAATGAGTCTCAAATCGTCTACCATCCGTCTGTCCCATTCCCAACGAAAAACTTGCTTTAAAGAGTCCAAACTTTTTATGTACATCGATCATGCATGGAGCAAAAGAATGATTTCACGTTGTCTTTTTCCTTACTTAATCAATTCTAAATAAGTAGATCTTTTGCCTGACATTGAAAAGGAGAGAAAAAACAGTACGTTAACTAGGAGATATAACATATTTTATGAATGTGGAAGCAAAGATTAATTAACTCACATAGTAAAAGGAAATTAAATAGTATTAGTTCTATGATGCAATAATTCTGTCAAAGTTCTTTGATACATCTTATTTAACATTTTATTTAACGTCATCTACAAGTTTGAAGAAAAAAATTATAAAGCCTCCACCACTTATTACAAAATTGCACAGTGTTTTACTTTTCGTTAAAATATTTGAAATTCAAACTTTGAACTGAAGCAATCTGCTGTGTTGTTTTATTTCCCAAGTGCTGAAACGAAATTCAAAAAATCTTTGTTCCAGTGTCAACTAAAAAATAAAAAAAAAGAACGAAATTTATTTCTCAGAAGCTACGAAAAAATTGCGAAATTATTTCAAACATAAGCCAAAACAACTGGAGGAGATAAGCAGTGTTACGTATCTTGGAAGTATAATTAACTGCAAAGGAGGAGCTGAAGAAGATATACTAAATAGATAAAACAAAGCCCGAAGTAGTTATACTATTCTCAATAAATTCTGGATAAACAAAAACTTAACAAATTTTTAAATAAATTAGAATTTTCAATACTAATGTTAAATCTGTCCTACTATATAGATCTAAGATATGGTACTGCAAATAAATAACATAAAAAAATTCACTAATTCATTAACAATTGTTGAAGAAGAATCTTACGTAGCAAGTGGTTCCATAAAATTTGTACTGTAGAAATTCTCAGAAAAGCAAAGCAAAAACCGATTGATCTGGAAATTAAAAAAAACGTAAATGGAAATGGATTAGTTGTGTTTTACGTAAACCTGAAGAATTTAAAGTAAAACAAGTTTTTGATTGGAACTCTCAAAGCAATAGAGAAAAAGGACCGAAAAATACTTGGCGTAGGACTATTGCAAATGAATTGCAAGCAATAGCAAATACATCGTGAGAGACAAAATATCTGGCAACAATTAGAGTGAGTTGGGAAGCTATGAAAGAAGTCTTTAGATGCTCCAATTCCGAGTGAAAAAGAATAAGTATGTTTGTATGCAAATTCAATGCATTTTATTTAAATTATAAATGTTTCGGTAATTTTTTTAAAATAATTATTGAAAATAGTTGAATATATATTACTTTATTTGGATATACATTAGTTATAAGAATGTATATTACCTCTGGGATGTAAAAGCATTATATTGCATTACAAAAGTTCATAACTCTGAGACACATTTGCCCAGATGTGGACACACCTCGTGGAATTTGATTTCATAATTTTGCCTCAGTTTTTGCGTTGAAGTAGTAAACTAAAAAAATGTAATAAAAAAATATCGCCAATTAAAAATAATCGTAAGAAACTAAATATTTAAATTAATGAATTCCTCAACAATAAAGTCGCGTAAAAACAGTATAGTTAATAGAAGACGAATTTATTGTGTTTCAGAGTACAGTGTAAAGGGAAACTGAGAATCATATTTGAAACTGATGAGGTAATGTACAATTTTAACCAAAAAAAAATTCATGATTTTTATTTATTAAATAAAAATCTTCAACTACAATATAAAATTTTTGAACTTTCTGAAGAAAAGAAACTAAATCCGTCAAAGCAGGGAATTTGGCCACTCGAATATGCTGACACATGCCATAGGTCAATATTTTTAACTGTCGAAGACTGAAATTTCTTTTCTGATGAATCTGCACTGCTGTACAACAATAATAAGCCTTACGTAGTATAAATTATTACTCTTATGAACTATTTATGTTATTTTTGTTAACATAAATATTGATGTAATTTTAAGACCTTATTTAAAAAGGATCTGCAAATCATTTTTCTCATCATAATGCATATCTATATTAGAAAGAAAAATGAAAATATTATTTTTAATGAAATCTAAACTTTAACATTTGACTAGTTAAAGCAGGACTCATTTTAGTTAATTAAAGTAATTATATGTTTCATAAAAACACTTTTTTATTCCCTATTTGCTGTATAATTAATTACTCTCATAATTAAAATTTTAGTTTTAGATAAAATGTATGTTTATTCGAAAGAAGGGACGGAATAAAATGTAAAATTATTCCATACATAATTTTGTATTTTTATTTTTTGAGTTTAATTACAGTTGCTTATTAAAATAGTGAGTATATAATACTTATTTACTTAATTAGGAATATCTTATGAAAACATTTAATTTTTTATGAGTTAAATGTGTTTTATAACAAAGAAATTTTACAATTTATTTATTGTAATGACTAATTAACTTTAATAATTTCAGAGAACTCAGCAGGTTTCACTTTGATTTCATACACAAATTAAAATTACCGCATGTTACTGCATGCAAAATTATTGCATATATTTGACGAAAAAGTGGACGATTTGCGAATTTTTTTATAATTTTTTGAAATGTGAAATTAATTTAAAACTTATTTCTGATTACAAAATATGCAGCAAATTTTTAAAAAAATATCCTTAGATGTGAAGAAATAAATACTAAAAATTTTTTAAGAAGGGTTTGGTCAATCTAAGCCATGCCACGTTAAGAGCGTATATATGGTTAACGTTACAAAAGGCAATTTGGGAAATTTTTATGATTTTTTTTCAATAAGAAATTTATTTGAGAATTGTTTCAAATCAAAAGGGCATGTCAATTGTTTTCAAAAAGACCAACAGTAGTGATGAAATAAATACTTAAATTTCTTAAGAATATTTGTTTAGTCGAAACCATGCTATGCAAAGAACATAGTTAAGATAATGGATTTTATTTTGCGATTTTCTTAAAGTTATTTGAAGGGAGAAAGCTATTAGAATTTTTTTTCAAATTACAAAGTGAGTAAGTTCTTTTAAAAATTCCCATATGTGTCAGGACATAAGTACTCAAAATGTTTAAGAAGTATATGTTTGCTCCAAACAATGATCTGTTTAATTGACGAAAATGTAATTTGTATAATTGTGTAATGTATAACCGACGAAAAAGATGAATATTTTTATACTTTCTGCAATGAGAAATTAATTTGAAACTTGTTTGAGATTACAAAGGAAGCGTCAAATTTTTCAAAAATATGCATCGATATAAATAAATGAAAACCCTAAAATATAAAGAAGCATTTGTTTAGTCCAAACCATGCTACGTTAAGAGCATTAGTATAGTTAATATAATAAATGATATATATATTGTAAATTTTTTGTAGTTTTTTCAATGAGGAAATCATTTTAATTTTTCCAAAAATAGGCAATTAACACATGTTACTTAAAATGTTGCGGTGAAAAAGGATTTTACCGTAAAAAGTTCCGGCACCCTGATTGCCGGTACATTTTACAGTAACTTTTTCCGGAAATTTCTATAGTATACTTGATTTCAAAAAGTTTTGTAAAATCCATAATTAAGGTAGAATGTTATTTAATAATGGAAAAAAAATATAGATTTCTTTCTTATTCTAATTATCATACTTGATAATTATGGTGATACTTGGTAAAACGTAAGAATTCTTTTAGATTATTCTTATCCATACTTATTTTTATCAATCTTTGCTTTTGTCTGAAAATAAATTTCTTGTCATTCTTATGATTGATGAAGGGATATGAAATCTCAATTCATCTTTAAACTAGTTCTTAGACAGGATAACCAACAAAAAAAATGTATTATGATTAATAAATCCTGTTCTCGTTCAAATCTTGGAAATTAGGGGAAGACTTTCCCTCTTACGGGGGTGAGTATATCATATCTCTACTGCTGTATACGATGATGATAAATGATTTAGAGATTTCTTTAATCATATCGTGCCTGTTGAAGCATGATAGGTCCAGGTTCTTACAAGCAATGAATCTTCATTGTTAAAAGAGTGGTTTTTGATAAATCTTTTACTTAATATATTTTGAATATATTTGGATTAGATATTTATAAATGTAGTCGTGGTATCATATTTGATAATAAATAGTGACTAAAAAATTATTTAAATGAATTTAATTTACAAAAACACGTTTTGTGAAGAAACTGTTATATGTAATAATTTCAAAACCGTTATATGAACTAATTTCAAACGTCCAAGAGTTTCCGGAATTCAAAAAGAGATATGGATTCAATTTATTTGATGTGTCTTTTGACACAATTATTTTATATACTAAAGCTTCAACGTACTTATATTTTTATATTTAATAACAAATAAAATTTATTAAAAATTGAATATGTTTTAATATCAATTTATTTTATTTCATTAGACTAACTGTTACATATTATGATTACTTAATTCATATTTTTTAAATCATTTATATAATGCATTTTGAATATTTTCAGCTTTGTAATTTATTACTATTTAAATGCACATATATAACTCCATTTAGTAATATAAAATATTCACAAAAATATAAGTATTTCAATTATGTCATTGTTTAAAAATTTAAATCAATAGCTGTTAAAATTAAATAACAATTTCTGAAAGAAGAGGGAATTTCCAGAATTACATTTCAAATATACAAATTTTCTGTCACTTGTACAAATAGTTTTCCTCTTTCAATTTGTTTATATTGTGTAACAAAATTTCTCTCTTAAAACTTCAACCGTAAACTTCTACATTTTAATAAAATTCATCAAAAGAACAAATTTCAATTAAAATAAAACCTACATCTGTCATAAAAGTAACTAAAAATAAACTTACGAATTTGCTTTCAAAAAATGAATAAAACAGCTTTAAGTTGGTTTTTTTACCATTTTTTTCGACGGTGTCCTATTTTTTCTCAATTAATTAGTGGTAATGTATTTAAAATATCCGTTTTATATTAACTCATAGTTTGCTAATTGATCCGGAGTTCCTTCAAAGTGAAAAAAAGTACTAAGAATGTTCGTGTTTGATTGGACATTTTGGAAGAGCCATCAAGAGTCAAAATTCAGTTTAAAGTTATATGCATTGATTTTCACTTTTGAATAATTCTGAACTTGTTGATTTACAGTTACTTTCAAGTACTTTTAACACGAATCTTTAAGGTGATCGATATATTTAGCGAATTTTAATGATGAAGCTATAAATGTGAACGGTTTAATGTGTCTTAAAGAGTATCGATATTCGGTATTGAAAATACTTCTGCTTCAGAACATTTTGTATCGTAAAATACAGATATAGAAAAATTGATTTTTTTGTTTAACTGGTCCAATAGTTACGGAATACTCATGATATTGCAGAAATAATATACATTTATATTAAACGCATTTTCAGAAATAAAATTCTCCCTTTTTGCCGATTCAGCAATTCTTGAATCACATGATTTGCGACAAAACGTGAAATCTCAAATGTGAGGAAAATGCTTCCTCAACTCAAAACCACGTCATAGTGCATTGTAAGAGATTGACGAAACTAGAATGACTACTAGATTAAAATGACGAGACTCAAATGACTACTAGACTAAAATGACGAAACTAGAATGACTACTAGACTAAGATGACGAAACTAGAATGGCTACTAGACTAAAATGACGAAACTAGAATGACTACTAGACTAAAATGACGAAACTGGAATGACTACTAGACTAAAATGACGAAACTAAATGACTACTAGACTAAAATGACGAAACTAGAATGACTACTAGACTAAAATGACAAAACCAGAATGACTACTAGACTAAAATGACGAAACTAGAATGTCTGCTAAACTAAAATGACGAAACTAGAATGACTAATTGATGATCTAAAATAAAGCAGTGGGGCAAGAAGTTCGACGATGGTCAGAGTATAGGCGTCATACCAAGGAGTCCAGCTTCGAATATAGGAGTAATTAATCACTCTGTCCTTCTTGTATTGTTTCTGTGACATTACTCTACCTAGATTTTTCCCACGATAAAGTGATTATTAGAAAAGTTAAGTACAGTAGGAGCTACGAGATAGTTTTTTTTTCTTAAAAAAAATTAGAATGACTAATTTTTTTTAATATATATAATATTCGAAATATTTTTATGAGGTTGAGCTTGTAAATATTTAAAAATAAAACAAAGGAACAGCTTTCAAGGCACCGATGAATGGCGTATTTTTGCTTCATCAAAAAATTGTATAAATAGATTTTAGTTAAGTTTTTGGGGGGAGATGAAAATAAATTATAAATGTTTTAAAGAGATGCTAAAAGGATCCCAGGTAATTTCATTCGAGTTCAAGCTATTTTAAATTCCTTCTTATGGAAAATAATTTTTTAATATAAGGTTATACTAAAAATTTTAGGAAGTATTCTACTTTTCTTTGATAGTTTTACGAAACTGATTGTGGAATATTTCAAATGTAATTTAATACCTGTAAATTTCTTAGTCATTCAAAATTAGGATAGTAATACTTTTAAAAATAAATACTTTTAGAAATAAATACGAATAAAAATACTTTTTAAAATTGCTAATTAGGATTAGGCCTTTCAACTAATCGTAACACCATAATGAGAATAAGAGCAATAAAAGTGTAGCTATTTATGTGCATTAATGACAGACTTAAAAACTGTTAACTATAACAAAAACAATAAAAAGTATTAAATGGTGAATTAAACCAGCTTTAAAAGAGAAGTTTATTTTTTAGAAAAATTATTTACATAGTTAAAAATGAAGCCTCATTTTTGTATTGACGACATAACTATATCTATTCTAGTAACGTAGAGAATATATTTAGAATAAATAAATTATATATTATTTTCTTTAAAACAAGAAAATGTTAAAGTACCCACAGTAGTAATCTTATACACAAAATGTTAAAAAAATGTCAGTTTTAAGGTATATTTACTGAGACATGTTAATAAACTGAAATTTCATTTTTTTTAGCAATAATTTAATTAACGATTTTTTAGCATTTAGAATTAAAAGATTCGTTAATTTTTCTTTGAAATCGAAGATACACTTTTTTACAGCCATTTTTTTACAAAGAAATGTTGCCTCAGTGTTTAAATTTGAATTTTTCTTTTTTTTCCAAAAAAAAAAGAACAGCTTCCTCAAAGACCAATGTCAAGAGAGTGCTGGACCGGTTTATGAGAAATAAATACGCCTATAAAGATTTTGATACTTCTAATACATCTCAAATAAAAACTAAAAATGCTACAAAATCATTAGAGTTTCATATTTAGTATGAAGTATAAATTGAAATATGTAATTTTTAGAAAAAAAAATAGAAATGTATTACGAAACTAGCTACATTTTGGGAGACACCTTATTTTGGTTCAGTTTAAAACTAAAAATGAATCTTAAGGAAAACAATTAATTAATTTTGTGAAACATTAGTTATTGTTTTCTGTCAACTAATAAATATGCACACATTATAAATAAATCAATTGAGTTTCCAATTTTTTTGTCAGATTCTATATCACAGAAAGAATAAAAACTTGTTAATGATATTTTTATTATGATTAATTTTTCCACTCTATTAACCTCAATCGTTTTTACTTCTTCTCTTTGAAAAAAAAAAGAGTCGAGTCAGCTAATTAGTTGCTTTTTCTGGCTTTTTTCAAATTAGACACGTTTATCGTTTAAGTTAATGAGCTCTATCAGTTCTAGAATTAAAGTGCCATATTTACTGTATCCCTATTGAATTATCGGAAGTAAGTAAAAAAAAACTAATTTTGTTGTTCAGTTTTAATTTATTTCTAGCGTAATTTTATTATTCATACATGTTTAACGTTAGTTTGAAGATTTTTGCCTTTTAATTTAACAAAAATGTTTATTATATGTAACTATTGCTGATCTTGAAAGAATCAGCAGGTTTTTTGGAAAGAAGTTGGATAATGTCTTAGAAATTAATATAAATACTCTCGTCTCATATTATAAAGTTCAGAGATAATTGAATCTTGGCGAATAATTTAAGAAATAGGTAAAAAAAACGAACAATGTTTCATATGAAAAGACATCTAAGTATGGCAATCAATATTGACTGAATGTTTACGGTGTTAACTCAATATAAATTGCTAAATAGTATACCATGAACCGGGTTCGAATCCCGGTTACGGCTGGCCGAAACGAATCCGCATTTGGTTTGCACCGATCACAGTGCTAACGTGAAATATCCTCAGTAGTAGATGGGTCATGGGTTAAAGTCCCTTTGCTGTCAAACTAACCGTGGGAAGTTTTCGTGATTTTCCTCACCATGTAACGCTAATGTGGGTGAGTTCTGTCAAAAGGTCCTCAACGAAGGCAAATTTCTCCCAATATGATCCAGGAGTTCCCTTGTCTTCTGGATTAGGTTCAAAATTACAAGGCCACGGAGTTGAACAATAGTAGTCGTAAACCCACAACTGTGTCGGCTGTTCAACGACTGTTATAAAATAAAATGGTATAACAGCCCCTGATAGCAATATAGGCTTCACTATGAGATCTCATGCTGTTTGAAAGGACACACATATTACTAAAGCACATTACTTAAAAAATATAACTTAAGATTAAAAAAAATATGTTTGAGTATTAAAACTCATTTTCTGTAATTTTCTTAATTAATATATGGAAACCGCCATTACTGCTTCCGGAAATAAAATGAGAACATGTTTCTTTTTATTGCAATAGACGTTCAAACATAAATCAACAATTTTGTTTTGTTTTTTATTAAAATATCAGAAAAAAACCTGACTGTGCTCACCATAACTTTTTTTTCTTTAAATAAATAAATTCAAATACATTTCTTTCAAGCTTATTCAAGCCAAACATCAGAGGAAAAAAGACTAATAATTTCCGCTATTTGCGCTTTATTTTTATTGCACAGCGGTCGATACTTGGCAAACTTTACAGCTTTTTTATTTTTTTGTTGATTTTATGCCAATTTCTATTTGTGTATTTAAATGAATATCCAAGAACTACTTTATTTGTGAATAAAAATACTTTTTAACGAAATATATTTTGCGAAGCTGTTTAATCTTATACTGATGTTTTGCATTTACGATGCACTTGTAAATGTATTGAATAATGTAAACTGTTTTTATGTTTACAATGCGTAGATATCACTAATATGAAATTACTGTATACTACATATTACTACATTATTTTTAAAATTTAAAATTTTTCTGTTTTTCCAGTATATCAAGTGATATTAATATTTTAATTAAGATTTTTTATTCAGACTTTTATAATTGCAGCGAATTACTATTTTATGTTGAGAAATGGCGATTGGATATTTATAGCTATTGAATTTTGAAGTATGAATATTCAATGATAAATGCAGTTTGATTAAAGCGAATCATTAGATCAGTTATTAGAAATCATAACAATACTGAATAAAATTTGAAACGTTTTAGATATTACGTTCGAATACCAATTCAAAACATAAATCTTGTTTAGGACATTGTTATTTAAATCTCATCAACGAGTGATTAAATGGCCAACATAACATTGAAAGGAGAAAAAAGAAGATCTACGGGCATTGGTATCCAAAAATAATTGATAATAATTAGATTTATAAAAAAATATTGATTAAATTAACATGAAAATTGTTAAGGCGATCTCTTATGAAATGATTATTAGTTTAAAGTAAAAGCAATGTTAAGAACACAAATAATATATCTGCAGATTTTGGAATACGCCATTTAATAGCAAAGTATAGATTGCCAAAATGAAGATTTTTGATACACTGTACTGTGTATTCTACTTGTAATTTGTATTGTAAGTCTTACGCTTTCGTTACTAATTGACAGTTAAAAATTACTTTCAAACTTTTCAAGTCTAATCAGTATTCCTATTATTAAAATTTACGCAATGAATACGTAAGTATTTCATTGAAATTTACCTAAGAAATAAATATATATTTGTTTGGAAAATATTACAAACTAAACTAACATTTATAAAAAAAAACTTTAGTATAGTATTTTCTTATTATGCAAAAGAGTTTCTTAAAAAATACTGTCAATGTTATTTAGTTTTTATAACCTCCATGGCATTACAGCTTTAAAATTCCTCAATATCTTATTAAACTTTAAGAACATACTCTACAGATCTTTATCCCTAATTCCCTTAACTCAATTTTAAAAGGGGAAAATTTTGGAAAAATCATATTTCTGCACCACAGCTGAGCTTGAAGAGGATTTTAACTTAACCCTTAAAATCCCTTTAGCTTTCGAAATAATGTTAAGTCAAAGAGGCATAGGGAACTCTATCTCATTAAAGGATTTTTCTCACACAAGGAAAGAAATTTTTTTCTGTCTAACTACCGTTCACTCTCTGGAGATTTTGAGTTTTACTCCCTAAAGGCTACCAAATATCACCAAGAGTCAATCCTATTATGTGTCTCATAGTCATATATAACACTTTCTCAAAAGATGCTGGAAACCTGAACTTATACTTTAAATTTTATGCACTTTTATCAGAATAATAAATGTATCAAAAGTGACAAATATAATATATTTGAGGTATGGAACAATAAAATTTAAACTCAATTTTTAATTAAAAAAGAAATTAAACCCGAGCTTAACTTAATTGAAGCTGACTTAATTTTAATTGATTTTTACGGGCAAAAGCATAAATATGTAAAACCTCCTATTTTTTTAGATGAATAAATAATGTAATTTACACTTAGGTGACGCTGTCTTCACCACTAGTTAAGAAACTGATCTGCTTAATCTTTTCAGAAGCAACGTATACGTATTTTTCGTATACAGTATGTATACGCAAAGCATGTTTTAAATCTGTTGAGCATAAGAGTCCTCTCATTGGTGCAGAATATTCCCTTTGGTGCCGTTGTAGGCCACAGTTTTGTCCTCATCTCCAGTTAAAAACTGAGAGCTGTGACCTTTATACTGGCAGACATGACAAAGATACTGTGTGTATGAGAAACAACGAATGTTTCAAATCTGTACAACATAAAAGCTTTCTCATTGGTACAAAATAATCATGACAATATCGGTTACAGTGTTGCTCTTGTTTCTAGTTAAAAACTGAGGGCTGCGGCCTTTATCTAGGCAGACATGATTAACATACAATTTGCTTTTGAAACAAAGCAGGTTTCGAATCTATAGAGCAGTGATTCTCAACATTTTTTTTATTGTGGCACACTTTTAACGATTTCGAAATTTGACGGCACACAATGAAAAAAGTTTTATTAAAAGTTGTTTAATTACCTATCACTGTGTTAAATAGTTTGTGATAATAATTTTGAATGTGAAATAAAATACAATACAAAATACTACAAAAGCACATTTATTAAGGGATTAATTATTTCTTTCGATCAATTTTTTATTAGTTAGTAACAGTTATTTATTTTTTGCTAGTTATTAATTGTTAGCTTGTTGACTACAGTTATTAACTGATAGTTCTTTTTTACATTAACTGTTATTTTTTGTGATTTATATACTAATTTTATTGCTAATTATTAATTGTTAGCTTAATTTTTGTTAGTCATCCTTTGTTAATTTGTTTGTTATATATTTGTTTTTAGTTATTCTTTGTTAATTTGCTTATTAATTGCATAGCTTACTTTAATGATTAGCTCTTACAACATTTTTTAAAATTGTGCGTCATATACAATTTAAACACTTCCATCTTATTTTAAGATTGTCAGGGACAAGACAATCGCCGACAAAGATGTTCACGCGGTTAAAGCTTGGAAAAATTATAAAAAAGTATATATATATAATAGTATTATATATACACTTTTCTTAAATTTAAACTTTACTCGCAATAAAAAAAAGCATTATAATTTTTAATGTATCATTTCTAATATTTGGCGGCACATTTTAAGAATTTGGCGGCACACAAAAGTGCCGCGGCACAGTGGTTGAGANTATGTATACTATTATGTACACTTTTCTTTAATTTAAACTTTACTCATAATAAAAAAAAGCATTATAATTTTTATTGTATCATTTCTAATATTTGGTGGCACACAAAAGTACCGCTGCACATTGGTTGAGAATCACTGCTATATAGTTTAAAAAGCCCCCTCATTGGTGCCGAATAGTCTTTTTGGTGACTTTGTATGCTACGAGTTATAGATAATTATAGATTAGATATTATAGATTAGATGTTAATAATTCATTTCCATCATGTCAAAATTTGCTTTGAACTTCGTAATACTACTGCCATTTTTTGTGAATACGTCCAAAAACGTTAAAAAATGTCTTTAAAAAATTAAAGATCTAGAATTGTGTAATTATTTATTATTGATAGCGTCTTATACTTACAATAAGACTACAAGTAAATTTATTTACGAATACGTTTTTAACTGATTAGTACTAGATTGTATAGCATTATGTTTAAACAATTACCCATTTTAATATCAAACAAAAAAAAGGCTTTCACCTTTACAATAGACTTTCATTTTTTAACGACAATTTCTTACAATTTTGAATAATGCTGTTTAATTACTCATTAATTTTAAGAATTAGGATGCATATTAGCGAATTTAATTTAAATGAGAAAAATATTTTTATTTGAAGAGTGGTAAGATTAAAATCTCCTTAGATCTGCTTTTCAAAATCGGAAAGACAGATATTTTTCAAAAGATTTTAAAACTTTATTTAAATAGGGGGACATTTTCTAATTTAAGTGCTTTGTCTACAGAGAAAAACAATTTCATTAGATATTGCACAAAGTATAATTACATAATGTACATATTGTAAAACCTTATGCTTGTACATTTCACCTGTTGTGACGTTGGAGGTTGTGAAAGCAATCTTTAAGCCAAAATGGCTTTGCATGCACATCGTTCGACTCCTAAAGAGGCATCGTGAATTTGAATCCAGTTGTAAGCTGACGAATTCGTATGCATCTCCTGATTATCAGCGAACACAATGCTGACGATAAAAAGAACATAATAATAGTAGACGGATCATGAGATAAATGCCTTCGTGCTAACCCTAAGAGGTTTTTATTGTTTTCTTTAATCAAGAAATTTAATTTTCTTCTACATTGAGTTTAAAATTACAAAGCTGAGAAATTATAAGCATTGGTGTTAGCTAAAAAACAATATATTGATTGGTTGTTCAATGTATTTAATTTTAAAAAAACATTCAGAATCGATACATTTTCTTTTGAAAAATAAAATTCAGAAAACTCTGTTTTGCATTTTGTAGGAAAAATTCCGAGTGACGCTTTATACCTAGTGACTAATGAAATAAAATGATTTTTTTCCTTTTGAATCAATAATTACTTGAAAAGCACTCGAAAATATGCGACACGTTTCTTTAGCAGTTTTGAAGCTAAAGATTTCAATATTTTAAAAGAGGATAAGCTACCAAAAAAATATAATACACTCTAAAGCCACATTTTTCATGTATTTACTTAAAGATTATAACTTTTAAAATGTATTGAAATTTATTACACTTCCACAATTTGAATTTAAAACTCATAACACGCAAAACATCTTCCTGTTTTGAGCAAGATCGATAAAATTCTCAAATGTTGACAAAATCAATTGCAAATGTTTACGTTTGACACATAAACTGGGTTTCTTAATTTTTTTTATTATTGCGAGGGAAGTTGTCGTTTTTGGAAATTTTTTTTCACTCAGTGCCAAAAAATAAAATAAATTTTAAAACTTCTTTCAGTAACTTTCTCACTAACTTTCTAAAGTCTATTCAGTTTTTCGAAATTTTTGAATGTATTTCAAATTTGCTTCTAAAGACGTTTTAGGAGACTATATTGGGGAAGTGAAAATAATTTTGCATATTTTATATTTTATTTACATAAACATGAAATAATGAAGCGTTAAAACTATTTCTAATTCACTATTCACTTCAAGAATTTATCAAACCTCAAAATTATCTATAGCCTTGAGCTAGAAGAGAAGATATCAATAATTTATCTCGTTATTTGAATTTTCTCGCATCAATGACATTTCCTTCCTTTTATTAAATTTCCCCCCATTTCTATTGAAAATCATTGAGATATTATTATGCATAAATCTAACCAAGATTTTAATTTAATAATTATCTCGAATAATTATTGGATTTAATATAAGAGCTTCTAATGTTACTAAAGCTACTTAAATTTAGTGTTAAAAGTTATACAAAATAGTTTTGAAAACGCATAATGTAAATTTAGTATTTGAACAATATTTTAGCGAACGTGTGTGCGTAAGAATAACTGGTCCAAATTGAGAAGCAACTTTTTGGTTGCGGAGAGCCTATTAGTAATCATCCAAGCTGAAAAATTGATGCAAAGTTAAATAGATTCAGGTACATAAAATCGAGAATATGTACACTAATAATCTCAAATTTATAGCACAAGAATAACTGTTTTAACTCTGAATTAAGAAAGAATTATTCAATTAATTTGTAACTTGTTGAATTCACTACTGAAAGGAATTTAAAAGCAATAAAATGGAAGAAATTTAGTGCAGAACAATATAAGTTTCTTTATAATGATGTTCTATTTTCGGATCACTGGCGTTTGAGGCGAACATTTTTGATGACGATTTTGCGTCTGTGATTACGCTCACATTAGCTGCGATCCAGGACGTGTCTTGGGCCAGAGCAGATTGTTATAATTTTATTTGTACAATAAAATGCAGCGCACTGATTTGGGGAAATTTTATACTTTCACCATTTTGTAAAGACCATTAAACGATCATATTTGTTAAGATTTTCCTCATATTCGCCTGGAATAAATCGTATAATGAGTCAAGAGNTACCATATACTTATGCACCGAAGAACCATTACATTATAACCATCCTCCATCTATAACCATCTATAACTCCCGGGTTTTCATGGTTTCTCACCCAGGAACAATGTTTTCATGGGGCACATTAGAACCCATAAACCTCATAGAACAATCCCTGACGTCTGTAAGCTACTTGGACATAGTTTATCCATTCATGGCAACAGTTTTTTCCTGCGGGGGATGGTGTTTACCAACAGGATAATGCACCATGTCATAAGGGCCGAATCGTCAGGAATTGGTTCGAGGAACATTCCAGTGATTTTCAAGTCATGTCTTGGCCCCCAAATTCACTTGACCTTAATCCAATAGAGCATTTGTGGTCCTACTTGGAAAACCAAATTCGCCACGTGCTGCCACGCTACCCCCTCGCAATGTGAGGGAATTACGGGACCAGTTGGTGAGCGCTTGGTACCAGATACCTCAGACTACCTTGACTACCTATCAGCACCTTGTTTAATCAATGCCATGGCGGGTGCTAGCAGTTTTGAGCAGTAAAGATGGTTCTACATGTTATTAGCAGGATGGTCATAATGTAATGGCTCTTCGGTGTACATATATATACATAAATTTTTCACTGAATTTATTAGGGAGTGAATTAATTTTTTTAATACTTCTGCTGCTATGCTGAAATGCCCCAATCTCATACCCACGGTGATTAGTGTGAGTTAATGGCTGCCGGACAGATTTTAAATTATTTTTGAAATTCGATGTATATTAAGTAACTTTGAAAATATCGTGGACATCT
The DNA here is from genome assembly GCF_043381705.1 of Parasteatoda tepidariorum. Taxonomy (NCBI): domain Eukaryota; kingdom Metazoa; phylum Arthropoda; class Arachnida; order Araneae; family Theridiidae; genus Parasteatoda; species Parasteatoda tepidariorum. Next base: position 43,666,964 of record NC_092213.1, read on the forward strand.
CTTGGAAATCTATAAAATTTAAATTAGAGTACTTCCCTTCGGGCTACAGCTATTCGGCAAACAAAAATTTGGTTAGTAAATTTTTAAAAACTAATTGAGGTGATAGGATTGGAGGAGGAGTTGAAGAATTTGATAACTCAAATATAATTGGATTATTTTAAAAGGTGACCAAGTATTATTTAAGGTCCCAAAAACAGACATAAAAGTGAGTTTTAAGTCTCTAAACTATTTTTCTCAATGCTTTCCTTATCAGTTAAATCTTGGCTTCAAATGAAAAATATATACTTCTTCCGAATCTGAACAAGAAAGTCTTGATAATTGAAATTAGAAAGAGTTTAATTAAATTGAACTACGTTACAGTTAAGGTTAAGCCATATGTGTAGTTGAAGGTTGCTATCATTGAACCATCTGAATAATTTTGCAAGTATTGACAAAAGACTTTACTATTGACCATTTACTATACTTTAGGAAGATGGAAAAACGCTTTCTTGGCCGGGAGTTGATTTACATCAAAAAATATGTTACTGTATAAGTAATTATAAATTTTTTCTCTTTCAATTTTTCAATATAAAATGTATATGTATATCTGAGAAACGTTAATAATGTTTAAAGTGTTACTGATAATATTTAAGACTATGTTACATCAGAGTTATTTAGCCAATTTAGCAATTGTCGTATTCTTTGTTTGCCATCTTAAGTTGTTCTGTTTGGGATAATCTCTGTTTATTTATTTATATATATATATATATATTGCAAAATTTTTTTAATTGTAATAAATAATGACATTTTTTTCGGATTTATTGAAAAGGTTATAGATGTAATTAAATCTAAAATTAAAATAAACAATCGAACTCATTATTTATGAACGGCAATACATATATTTTTTCTAATTCTTTTCGGACAGATGTCAGATTAGTTCCATCTGGTTGTTGACATTTAAAATGTCGATAAAGTCAAAGGATCTGATGTTGCGCCCTTTCCTGTAAGTTTAAGGCACTACAGGATGAGTTTAAGACACTACAAGATGAGTTCAGAGGCACTTGAGACACATTGCATTTTTTACAGGTCTGAAAGTTCCTCCACAAAGAAAGGGCTCTAACTACATCCATTTCCTAATCTGTTAAATGCAGTTTGTGAACTTCCGTCTCAAAATAAAATAGCTACCGTATTATTCATCTAAAACTCTCTAACTTACTGAAGGGGATAAATTCTCTTTATTAGACCAATAACACTAATTTTGTTTTCAATACTTAACATTTAATAATTTTATTTTACCTTATAACCGGTGTGGGACTGCTGTTTATTTTTGAGTTTACGACTGCTAAGACTATCAATATTCAGTTCAGTAGTGCTTTAATTCAATCGATACGTGCCCAATCCAAAGGACAAGGGAACTTTTGTATCTAGTATTGGGCTCCCCTCTTTATCTCAAAGTTCTTCACTTTCGTGAAGAATTTGANAGGACCGATGCAGTTTCTCATTCTTTTTGGACTGAAGTCAGATTAGTTCCATCTAGTTGCTGACATATAAAATGTCGATAAAGTCAAAGGATATGATGTTACGCCCTTTCCTGTAAGTTCAAGACACTGCAGGATGACTTCAGGTGGCACTTGAGGCACATTGGATTTTTTTCAGGTCTGAAAGGTCCTCTACAAAGAAAAGGCTCGAAATAAATCCATTTCCTAATCTGTTAAAGGCGGTTTGTGAACTTCTGTCTCAAAATAAAATAACTACCGTATTATTCATCCAAAACTCTCTAACTTACTGAAGGGGATAAATTCTCTTTATTGGACCAATAACACTAATTTTGTTTTCAATACTTAACATTTAATAATTTTATTTTACCTTATAACCGGTGTGGGACTGCTGTTTATTTTTGAGTTTACGACTGCTAAGACTATCAATATTCAGTTCAGTAGTGCTTTAATTCAATCGATACGTGCCCAATCCAAAGGACAAGGGAACTTTTGTATCTAGTATTGGGCTCCCCTCTTTATCTCAAAGTTCTTCACTTTCGTGAAGAATTTGAGGCGAAACTTTTATGCTATTTATGTTACATGGGGAAGAAACGTAACCTTCAACGGTTTACCCAGCAGCAAGAGGGCTCAAATCCATGATCTGCCTACCACTGAGGATATTATGGTAGCGCAGTGATCGGCTCGAACCGAGAGCAAAATTCGCATCGACCAGTTAACACTGAGGTTCAAACCTGGGTCGTCTCATTGGGAGGGGAGTGCTCTATCCCATGAGTCACGTCAGCTGTGCCATCTATGTTTAGTTATACGAAGCGTGAAAAGTAGTAATTGCAAACAGTGTAATGGTGTCAACTTATTACCAAGCTAATAACCGAGGCAAAATGTTATTAGAACGATTAAAAATCATTTTGAATGCTTATATCGTACACTATTGCAAATGTATTAAATTGTGCCACACTTTTGTTCAATTTGTACCATAGCATCGTATTTAACCCTTAATTACGAAATTAAATTCCAACCCTCTCAAATATTTCTAACAATGTATTTTATTACCGTCGTTGAACAGCCGACCCAATTTTCGGGTTTACGACTACAAATGTTAAACTATGTAGCCTTGTAATTTTGAACCCAATGCAGATGACAAAGGAGCTTCTATTAGAAGAAATTTGCCTTCTTGGAGGACTTTTTGATGGAACTAACCTGCATTTGCTTTATATAGAGAGGAAGACCACGAGAACCTCCCATGGTTAGCCTGACTGCTAGGACTCTATCCCATGATCCGTCTACCACTGAGGATATTTCACGTCATCACTGCGGTCGGTGCAAGCTAAATGCGGAATTCGTATTGACCAGCCATTGCCGGGATTCGAACCCCGTTCATCTAATTGGAAGGGCGAACGCTCTATCACCTGAGCCATTACCGCTCTCTAACATTGTATTGATATCAATTCATTATCAAGCTAATAACTGGCTGCATTAGATATAATAAAGAACACGTTGCATATTTATAACTTGAAAATTTGGCGCATCCTCAAAATTGGGGTGAATTGAACAACAGTTTTGTTCAGTTTGTACCATAAAATCTGATTTGAACAGCAATTGCAAAATTAAGGTTCAACTCTCTCAAACATTTCTATTGAGGCTGTGATATCAGTTTAGAATAAAGCAAATGACCGACAGTATTAGATGGAGTAAAGATTAATTTGAATATGAGTAACGTTCAAATTCTGCTACATCAACAAAATTTTGTTGAATTGAAACACAATTTTGTTCATTTTGTACCATACCATCTGATTTGAGCCTTAATTACACACTCCTAAACACATCTAAAAATTGCTACCACTGTATAGGTGACATTCAATTACCAAGTTAATAGTAATGACAAAACTGTATTCAGAAAAGTAAAAATTTAAATAAAGTCATTAACACATAAATAAGGTAAGTTAAAATCAGTATATAAAAAATGTAAGAAAATGTTGATGCATAATTAATTTTGAAAACGTTAAGAATTTATTTCTGAAGAAGTGCAATGCTTCACATAATAATTATAAAAAAAAGAATAATAAAAAAGGATAAAAATCGTTTTCTTTTAAAATTATTAAACAAGGAAAAAAGATTTTCAAAGTAAAAGACTGATTTCGGAGAAATAAATATGATTGGTTGATGTATTTTAAGGAAGCTGTATTGTCGAATAATTTTAACGAGGTCGAAATAAGAGCATATTTTAATAAGAGTTTCCCAGAGCACTATAAAATCTGCAGTTACTGATGTTAATTTTTTTAAGATTCTCAGAAATATTAAAAACGTTTTTAACTCTGGCTAGAAAGTGGATTCTTTTAAAATTTATTAAAAAACATTGTTTCGTTATTTTAAGAATGTAGATTTTTTTAAACTAAAATATTTTAAATATTTTACATAACTCTATTAGTATTTTCATCTGTTTAAAAATATGCTTTCCATACAAAATACAAAAATTACAAACATAATTCTATTAACACCAATAATAAAAGTGTCAATTTAAATGATGATCAATCCTGTTTTCAGATTGAAACACACTGGTATTCAAATTTTGAAGACTTTTTACAATTACTATAATATATCGTGAACTACTGGGCAGATTTTAATGAAAGCTGGTATGAATATAGATTGATGTAATACAAATAAAATAATTATTGAACAGTTATAATACACCTGCGAGTTCAAGAGTATTGATCGCGCATGATTCAAGTTTGAAAATCATAAAACAATAATTACTGAATCAACAAATAAAGGTTGGTGAAAAGTATGTTACCTCTTACATATATACGGGCTTCATTTCAAAGTTTCATGCTGAAAAGTAAGGCAGTTTAAATGTTGTTGTTGTTGTTGTCGTCAGCCAAAAACAGCGGGAGTGCAAATGTTCTTCTTTTCCAGTGGCGCCATCTATGGCCAAGAATTTGACTTCTACCATACCCCTACATCACACCCGTTTAAAATGGAGGACCCATTTATTCATCCATAGATCTTAAATATGACCTGAACCAGAGAACAGATCAATCTCCAATTCAGTCCAAACATAGGTATAATTTGTTATGGAAACATAGAGAACTTTGTTACCCGACAGATTTTACCTACACCAGTCACCATTTATAACACGGGGAATCTTTGGCTGGCTAGATTGAAATTATCGTTCTCATTAATCTGAGTCCATCGTCTTGCCATCCTGGCTAACCCAGTCTGTTATATAGATTATATATATGGAATATTATTTACTAATTTCAATAATTAATATATTGAATTTTAAAGCTACAAGACAATAGATCAAATGCTTATATAATTTTTTACTTAAGTATTCTGCTGGTAATGTAGGCACACACACACACACAAAAACATCACTCGAATAACTTTCCATCTCCCTGCCAACCATGTTTAGAAAGAAAGCTCACAGGGTAATTTGTTTAATTTGTCAATTTTGTTTTCACACTTTGGATCATTGTCACGAGAGAATTGCGATTTTTCACGCTCTTTTCAGTGCGTCCATGTTAAGTTCTGTTGATCACTAGCCACTCTATTAGAGAATATCTTCTATCTCATGAATATCCATGACCGAAGGAGCTCTACATGGATGCGCGTTATTGTCAGTTTAAGTGAAATCTTTAAATGCCCTCTAGATTCTCTAATTTCTTCCCTATACTTTACCCCCGCATAAATATCTGAACCATGCTACCCAAGAATTCATTACTTGCCCTGCAATGTTCTGGAAGTTAATTATTATAGCACCGGAAGCACTGTTTGAGCATATAAAAATCCTTATTTTTTTAAAAAAGGCACTGTAACTGCTGAGTAGTAAAGGATTGAGTTCTTTAAAGCCTGTGTTTGTATATTTGGGAGTAGAGTTTTTTTTTAATTATTATTTTGTTTCATAATTAGCGTTGAACGATCAACCCATTTTTAGGTTAACTACTATCTGTGTTCAACTACGTAGCCTTGCACTTTTGAAGTGAACTCAAAAGACGATTGATTTCCTGGATTAAGCAGTGGAACAAACAAATCTTCGTGGAGGGTTTTTTGATTGAACTAATTGTGCTACATGGAGATGAAAGTGCACAATTATGTAACAGTTTGCTTAACGGCAAGAGGATTCTAATTCAAGTTCCGTTTACCACTGAAGATATTTTATTTCAGAACTAGGACCGATGCAAGCCAGAAGAAAATTAGTGTCAATCAGTCAGTGTTGGGATTCGAATCCTTGTCTCATAATTGTGAGCTGAGCATTTCATCTCAGGAACTATAATTGCTCTTGGATTGAAGTTGTTATTGATTTCTTTAAGAATTACAATTCGAGTTCGCTTAGATCGCATCTACACGTCGGTTTTTGGAAAGTGAAGATATTCTCCTGAGAAATTTACCAGACAGAACTCCATTTTAATTTTGAACTGCATGTTTAGGACGCTATAATATGGATATTGCAACTCGCAATTCCGCTCCCTTTCGACAGTTTCCTCATGCTGTTTTTTCGTCATGACTCTGTGTAAAGTCTACTATAGATCTGAAAGAGAGGACCAGATAGTCTGGTATTGTTCGATTCAGTCACCAGTTTTGTATCTTAAGACTAATATGCCCTATCATTCCCACTGTTAATTGATTATTTTCTTTGAATTATTAAATTTCGTCTTGTAGTTATGGATATGATAGACCAAATCTCCAGATTTTCTTAATTTTAAAAATCAAACCTGTATAGGATTTTCATCTTTATTAGTAGTTTAAATGTATAAAACTAGCAGTGTATAATATTCGTAAACACAATAACATAATCGCACTTAAAAGCGATGCTATTTTTTTTACAAATGAATTATTACTATACATGATAAAGAGGCCACTAGATTTATTTTATATTTCTAATAAATATTGTTAGGTTAATTGCTTTAATTGAAGCAATCAAAATTTAATTAAAGTAGTCGGTATATGTTAAATATAATTCCATTTTCTAAAATCTTCTTTATTTTACATAATGTAACTAGAACCTAAATGTCGGGGATAGATATTTTGAAAAAGTAAAAACTGGTTCTCTGTAATTAAATAAAAGCTTTTTTCATAGATTTGATCAATTACTATTGCTAACTATTCTTGCTAATTGAGTGTTTATGAATATATATCAAGCTTCAACTTCATTTAAGAAGTCGCATTAAGCACAGTTAAACCTCTAAAATCCTCAGCCAAAATCGCATTTGTATTGTACCACATCTTGGTAAACAGGAAATGAATACGCATACATACATCATAATTTTCATTAAAAAGCAAACTGTATGCATTTTTAACTAAATTAAAATTGATTTTGCAAGTTCATACAATCGCTATCAGTAACTGTAAGATTGCCTATAAATTAACGCAATAGAAGTGACATCGTCTCCCATTTGGGTACATTAGAAAGCTTTTAAAACATTAACACAACGAGAGCCTTATATTTACAAGACAGTGAAACATCGCCAATTTTTTTCAGGACACAAAAGAAACACAAAACCATCAACATACCCTTTTCACAAACATGACATTTGTTTTGCATTATATATGACTATCTAAAAAATTCTATGCGACCACTAGCCTGTAACTAACACGACAACACCCACTGGTCCATTTGCGGACATTTCCAAACATGGAAAAGTGGACAAGTCAGCAGAAAACTTCAGGTGACAGCAATAATTCGACATTTTCTTTTATGGAATCTATGCCATTCTTCTCTCAGCTATAAGAATGCGTGCCTGGGGAGAATGGGCCAAGGGGACAACGTGACATAATGCGATTCGTGGCATTTCCGATAAATCGGGTTATATCCCACACTGCTTTCATAGAGATAACTGAAGCGATGCAGGTAATGGAAGCCATAGGGTAGATATTTTTTCATCCTGTATTTTTTTCTTCAGACTTAAGATAGAAGAGTTTCCGTTAAATCTTAGAACGTGACTATTTTTTGTAAAATATTGTGGTCTACATGGGTTAAAGTATACACGGAGAATACTCATAAAATATTGAAGATTACTTTTTAGTTCGAATCTATTATACGTTATAAATTTCGAAAAGTGTGAAAAAAGTTTTTAACTCTATGTTACTTTGAATTTTTTAATACGTCTTATTGTTAATAATGTCTTGAAAAATCGCTTTCACGTCAGACTAATATTTCTACTTGGTTCAGAATCATAATGTTTTACTAATACTGTATTATTCAAACTCATTTTTGTTTGAAAAATTAAAACTCTTTAAGGAATATGGAAAATAATAGTAATTTTTTTATTTGATAAAGAATTTGAATTTGTAAGAAGTCATAAGGAGTAGTTAATATATAATTTCTGAAACGAATTATAGTGTTATAGCATCGCATAATGTAAATTTTTTGAAAATATGTATTTATTTCCAAATGAGAATAAAGTTTCGAACTACACATTAATGAAGCAAAACAACGAGAATAAAGAACAAATACAGGAACAGAAATTGATATACACCGAAGAGCCATTGCATTATGACCACCCTGCTAATAACATGTAAGACCACATTTAGCCCTCAAAACTGCTAGCACCCGATGTGACATTGATTCCACAAGGTGCTGATAGGTAGTCTGAGGGATCTGGTACCAAGCGCTCACCAACTGGTCCTGCAATTCCCTCACATTGCGAGGGGGTAGCGTGGTAGCACGAATTTGGTTTTCCAAGTAGAACCACAAATGCTCTATTGGATTAAGGTCAGGTAAATTTGGGGACCAAGACATGACTTGAAAGTCACTGGAATGTTCCTCGAACCAATCCATGACAATTCGACCCTCAGGACATGGTGCATTATCCTGTTGGTAAACACCATCCCCCGCAGGAAAAACTGTTGCCATGAATGGGTGAACCTGGTCTGCAACTATGTTCAAGTATCTTACAGACGTCAAGGATTGTTCTATGAGGATTATGGGTCCTAATGTGCCCCATGAAAACATTGTTCCTGGGCGAGAAACTATGAAAACCTGGGTGAGTCCATTGTTATAGATGGAGGGTGGTCATAATGTAATGGCACTTCGGTGTAAATAGTTTCGCTTCTATAAACAAGTACATCCTTCAGTGTCAAAACACAAATCGACCAAGGGACACAGAGGCCTTTCATTTTGTGTTTTGACACTAGCGAAGGTTCTTGTCTATAGTATGTCCATTTTTGTTCATTTATTTGTGTTTTATTCATATTGTTTTGCTTTATTTATACTTTTACATATATGTTTATATATATGATACCAGCAAAGTTTGAAACCCGACATTCCATGGAATGCCTAGGCATTATATATAATATCAAAAATTAGTCGGAAATGAAACGATTAAAATTTTACACATTTTTTAGGCATTCTATAGAATGCCAAATGAGAAACCAGGAAGGTATGAATTTCTGATTCATTTAGATTTCGCCTCTGATTCGTTTAGAATATCACGAGGCAAAGGCTTCTTACTTTTATAGCGACAGTTGCCTTTTGTGGTTTGTACAGGAGAGTCACAATGCGAAATTTTATTTAAATTTGTTCAAGAAAAATTAGTTTTTACTATGATGCATGAAAACGGAGGAAAAAGCTGTAGCATCATAGAAGAAGTTATGGCTTATAGGCAAGAGGAATACACGTCATTTATATAATGACATTCAGACCTTTCCTAAATAGCATTTGCTACTCTATTTGGAATGTCTAGGTACTATATATTCAATGACTAGAGAAAGCATGTAATAATGTTCAGATTTTATACTTTTTATTTTATTTTATTACCGTCGTTGAACAGCCGACCCAATTTTTTTGGGTTTACGACTGCTAATGTTCATCTCCGTAGCCTTGTAATTTTGAATCTAATTCAGAAATCCTCCTGGATCAAGTAGTGGAAGAAATTTGTCTTCGTGGAGGACTTTTTGATGAAACTAACCCTCATTTGCGCTATATGGAGAGGAAAGCCACGTAAACCTCCCAAGCTCAGCCTGACGGAAAGGGGACTCTAACCCGTGATCTGTTTACCACTGATGGTATTTCGCGACGTGGTCAGTACAAGTCGGATGCGGATTCGTATCGACCAGCCATCGTTGAGATTCGAACCCGGTTCACCTCATTGGAAGGCGAACGCTCTAAGCCATAGCGGCTCTGATTTTATACTTTGCCTAAAAACGTCCGGCACCGTCTCATTATAAACAATGACAATTATGTGCAATGACAATTCTATGCAATGTAAATTACATACGAAACCGGAATTCTACGGAATTCCGGATTTCATACTTTGCCAGTAACATATAAACGTAAATAATCGATACAACGTACTTCATTCTTTAAATGAATATAGCCAAAATATGCTTTCAGGAAAATTGTTTCAACAAAGTTGTATTTAATTGGTGTGAAAAGACAATTTCTGAGTACTCTGCTTAAATTATATGCAAAAGTTTAACCTCTACTCTGATTGGCCTGTACTGAAATTTATTATGATGTCATCATTATTGGGAAGGGATTATATGGAGATTCAAAATCACTTATGGTGTCATTAAGTGGATTGCTAAGGAAATTCTTTTAATGGTTAAAGAAGTATCGTTAAAATAATAACCGTGTCTCACAAAAACTGCTAATGACTTTCCCTCGATTAGTCTTTTATGATAAATATTGAATTGTTGGGAATAATTCTCTTTGTTTTGCTGCATGAAACATAAATAAATCATTTAAGATGCTGCTTTATTTTAATTGGCAATTTAATTGAAAATAAGCTGCATTAGGGAAAATTAGTTTATTGTTATTCTCTTTTGATGCTATTATTAAGCCATACTGGTTATAACTATTTAATTTTTTATTTGTTAGTTATGTTTCTTTTTAATATTTAAATAGAGTGGATTGCGATTTTTTAATAAAATTATATTAGAAAGTTAAATATTTTTAAATAGGGTGTGTAACTAAACGTATAATTTGCAACTAGATTTAAGAAGACTTTTTTAAAATTATAGAGGGCAGATTTAATAGATTTTTAATGAGGTTTAAATTTAAAATTCTTGGAAAAATGGTAGAATGGTCTCAAAAGCGTTTTGCTTAGCGATTGTTATTGACAAGACTAGTAAGTGATATGGAAACTTATCAAAGTTACTTTGCGAATACCCAATATTACACATAAGATTAGTCACGAAAGTTAGAGATATTTTGATAAAAGGTTTATTCATATTGTTTTTTGTTAGGCGCTGTAATGTCTTAGAATATAACTAAAATACAAATTATGGCTTCTACTGAGGTGTTGTAATGTCACTTAATATGCTGAAAATACAAATTTTGCCTATTCTACTTAGGTGCCGCAATATCTCTTAACATGCTAGAAATACATATTATGTCTGTTCTACTTAGGTGCTGCAATGTCTCTTAATATGCTTAAAAAGCAAATTCATATTTGCTTTGTGTTATGAATTGAAGCCTCTCGATTACGTTTTTTGTTGAAAAAGAATCAGTTAGTTGTTGATAGAAATTTTTTATCAGTTAATTTTATTTAAAAAAAAAGTTCTTTTAAATTTTTTACTGTTGTTCTCTTTCGCATTTGTGTGAGTATGAGAAAACGATAAATATGAGATAACACTGGCATGAGAAAACGATTTTCTATGAAATATTACGATTAAAATGATGAAAATAGTTTTTTTTTGATGATGAAATTTTTTTCCTCAAAAAGGGATGCGTTTTGGAGAGTGTTTCTATTGGAGTTAAGTTCTTTTCTTACAAATCAGTATTGGGGAAATGTATACAATTATACATTGATATCAGTAATATAGATCAATGTTAGATTTCCAAAAGAAAAAAAAAGAACTATATTGCTGTTATAATGAACTTAGAAGAGTAATAACAGTAGTTCTGTAGTCTCAAAATATTGTTGCATAAAAAATTTATTTTTAATATAACTAATTTTAACTTATCTCTCAGGCTCTCTGTTGGAATAAGTCCAGCGTCTTGCTCATAAACAGAAAGAAAGAAAGTAAAACCTATACCAGAGTGCAAAGTTTAGAATTTTTTTCGTGGAGAGAATTGAGTCATTTTTACGAATTTATCGGATTTATGACAATAGGATTAAATAAAGTTATTTTTGTGATTTGCAATTCTTTCCTATTATATCAATAATCTATTAGCAAGCATATGAAGTTTTACTAAACATCTCACTATTTCTAACTTAAAAAACATTGCTAACAAGTAATGCTTAAATTTCTTAATGTGTGCTAATTTTGTAAATAAATATTAATATTTAAAAGCCTTTGCAATAATAATTAATTTAATTATTATTCAAACTCTATTTTATTATACAGTAATCGATGCGTATGGTGCAAGCAAAATTGGAGCCTCCAGAATAACTTTTACGCTAATGATCGGATTTTCACGTTCTAGTACTGGATTTTAGCGGTTAAACGGGGGACCTCAAATATGCTAATAAGTACAGACGATAATTCATGTTACATAATAAACACAAAAACATTTTTTAGAACGTTTTTTAATAAAAAAAATCTTCTTTTACAGATTCGGATTTCTTTTTTCCAAAATATAGATGCTGCCCATGAAATATAGTCTCGATAGTCTGATCAAGAAAGCGGCGCATTGAAGCCTTTTCTCACACAATTATAGAGTTATTTCACGAAAAGATAATATCTTTCACAGTTAATATCTCTATTAGCTCTCACGCTATATGACCATACTAGATGTACTGTATGAACCATATTCCATAGTTTACTTGGAACAAACGAGCTCCAACGGTAGATGAATCCCTGTGAGGACACCTAAATATTCCCTTCATTCCTTCATTGCAATTCTTAATTGAAGTTCTATTAAATAAACTATTATTTTGACAAATCGTGGTAGCTCTCTTAACTTGTATCTATTTTGTTAACTTCTTAAATCGTAAGATAACATTTTAAACAAGTAAAATGTTAATTGTAGAGGAAAATGTAAATCAATAACCACAAATTTAACTTATAAATATCAATTTTTAGCTATTCAGTTTATAAATTTCGAAAGTAATTATTAATTAAATACATTAGAGTAATTAGTACTGCATTAGGGTAATACTATTATGATACTTAATTGTGTTTTTTTTAACCGAAATTACTAGTATCCAGTGGTAATCAATTTAAACATTCATTTCAATTCTGTTGGTTAGTCACGATCATAATTACTTTCGTTCATACTTAGGTCCATTTTTACAGCCTCGGCCCATTTTAGGACCATTTGAAGATTCAAGAATGTCTAAAAAACAACTTAATTTATAGTCAAAGATATCAACTAATTAATGTGCAAATGATATCAGGGTTCCATAAGGGATAAAGTTCCCGCCTCCCAATGAGATCAATCCCAGCTGTAGCTGGTTGATACAAATTCTTAGCCCGGCTTGCACAGACCATAGTGCTCCTGTAAAATATCATTAGTAGTAGACAGATCATGGGCTAACCATGGAAGGTTTTCGTGGTTATTATCCTCTCCAAGTAGCGCAAATGCGATTTTGTTCTGGAAAAATTTCTCCGCGGAGAATAGTTTTTCCTAATGCTTGTCCAGGAATTCTAGTGTTATCTGTGTTTCCTTCAAAGTTACAAGGTTACGGCGTTAAATATTGATAGTCGTTAACTTAGAATTGGGCTGGCAGTTCAAGGCGTATTTTAAAATTAAATAATATCTACAAAATCTTCATATGCTAGTACATGAGAGGACTTGTTTTATGTTAAGTACTATAGTTAGTTATCTTAGCATCTCTTATAATTTTCTCTAGTGTAATGTTAAAAAGACTACTTAGGTTTAGAGATCTCTATGAGTAAAAAAAAAAAAACTTCGATAAATCTTTCGATATTTCAATGTTACATCGAACATTTAAAAGAGTTTTTTTGCTTCACAAATTTTCATTAATATTTATGTAAATGTACAGTAAAAATGTGAGAAGTTTTATGACTAAGCAACATTTCTATAAATAATATAAAATATGATGAGCATTATACAAAATTTATAGAGATTACAGAAAAACAAAAGCTTTTTTAAAAAAACTTTACAATTATTTACAATCCCGTGAACTGTAAAATTCTTTCAAAAATTATGTTTATTCTTAGCATTTTAAAAGATTTTTATTTGATTTACAAAATATAATTTTCTTTAATCATAAAATGTTGCAGCTGTGTTATCAGTAAGGAACAGTGCATTAATTTGGAAAGTTTACGATTTCCTTTTGAAAATAAATTTAGGGAAAGAAAAAGATACTCCCATTCAACAACATACAAAGAAATCTAAAGCTATAGACTTGTGAAAAGAACACTTTTATATCATTTTTTTATCTTCTTTCCGCATTGTTTATGATTCACGCGAAGTAAGTTTCAAAAAAATAAAATTTAATTGTGGACATAAAAATGCTTAAAATATTTTTCTCACATACGAGGATAGTGAAGAAATACAATTTTTAATTTTTTTACCATAATTATATTAACAGCCTTTTTATTAGTGTGAATTTTTGTATGCCAGTATAAGTGAGAAAAATAAACTATTTTTACCAAATAAGCGCGTTATATACTTTTATCCAAATTTCCGCATTAACTGTTACAACGAGCAGAATTTTAACCAATTATATTTTTTTAAATTAATTTACATACGTTTATAGTTCTTTAAGAGATCGGAACAAGAATTAAACAACCTGGAAAATTGAGTACAATTAAATATCATACGTAATTTTAAAAATCTCTACAGGGTATATTTTTCAAATTACGGAACAAATATTTATTAACAAAAAAGAAGGATTTTAAATAATTATATTTTATTTTCGCTACTGTCTTTTTTAAACCAAAGTAAGTCGTAAAAAACTAACAAATTGCATTTGTTGATTTAAAATAGCAAAAGGGATCTAATTTTCTCAATGCAAAAAATAAATTATCTAAAAGTATATCTATAATAAATCGATTTTAAAGTTTTGTTTGAATGAATAAATTTTTAATGGTTTTAGGACATATATAAGAATAGAAATAAGAATGGAATGGCTTAGGATATATATAAGAAGGGAAATTATTTGCAACATTTCAACATTTAAAACTAATTTTACTTTTTTAGTTAACTATTTTATTTCAACTTACCTATAAAAGTAAAATTAGTTTTAAATGCTATATACTATAAAAGGTTTAAATTCCAATATTAGAATTTTAATTAAAGGCCATGGAGCAGTTTAGAAAATGTCGACATACTTTCTGCAATTTACTGCAATTTCTTTATCGGGGAAAATTATTTACGTAAATTATATCCCAGATCAATGATTTTCACTGTCTGGTAAGAAAGAGATAAGATTCTGTTAATGACAACCTTCCATAAATATAAAATATTGATAATACTATTTTTCATAACTATCTCATTTTAACTATCTTCTCTTAAGGAAAATGACGATCATAAAGGAAATACTTTATGAGCAGTAAGTAAAGTACTCGAATGGATAGCTATAAATATTTAAAAACATTTTCAACAAGAATGGAAAAAAATGCGTTAATGGTGAAGAATTCTTTTGAGTTTGACTGAAATCAATTTATGTTTTACTGAAATAAATTTATTACTTTATTTACTGAAATTGAGTTATTACAACTTCCGCTTATCGTTTTAATTAGATTTTAAATGGCTTTACGTTATTTAAAAATCATTTGTTTGAAAGATAGCATAAATTTAAAAAATTATAAATATGTCGAAATGTATATCACATATTAACGTTTGAAATACTTAGTTATTTCTTATAAATTCAAAATTTAATAGTATTATTCTGTAAAGTCCAGCTATATACATAGTCCAAAATATCAGATGGGCATGATAATAAATCGTATATTAATTTCTAAACTTTCTAGTTTACTTATTTCCCAAATTTCGACGGAATGAATTATATAATATTTATATTAAAATAGATAAAATAGTCTAAGAAAAATGCCACAAAAGCAAAATGTCATACAAAGTATCTTAATTTGCCTAAAACTACTCCATACAAGAAAAACAGGTTTTTTCAAAATAAATAAATAAATAAGACACAGGGGATTAGTAATTTTTTGAACAGTGTTTTAAATAAACCAGTGACATGAACCACTATGTGGTCTACGTGATGATGAAAGTCGTATAAATTATTCCGGGATATTTTGGCACACACAACTCGCAGCCATAAATGATAGCTTAAACTTATTTTCTCAATCTACTATAATTTGCAAATATTTTCTCACTAAAAGCATTATCTCTACAGCTTAATCTTCAACTTTGTAAAGAAAAGTCTGATATTTTTTATACATCACAAAATTTGTTGCCAGTAACTATCTTCCTTTTGTTTCTAATTTAGCGGAAAGAGAATTATTAAGTGCACAGCGTGTAGAGTAAAGCTTATTATTAACTGCACAGTAAACTTCTGAATTTGTCAAAACACCGTTATACTTACGTACTTAATTACGCACTATGTACTTAATTACTCATCTATGCTTATTTAAAGTAGAGAAGTAAATTGCTAAAATGTGAGTAGTTTAAGCGCATCCAAAGTAAACTAGAAATTTTTTTTACAAAAATCGAATTCTTCTACAAGAATTGCATGCGTACAAAAGAACTGTTTAGCAATACGCAGGAAAAAAATGAACTTCCAGAATATAGTAAAATTTATCATGTTTTCCTGGTTCTAAGGTACCAACACCACTTTGAAGCGTACCCTGAGAAAAATTCCAGATCAAATTACGGTAAAAAGTATACGTGCTTATGGAGCTGGTATTTTAAACCAGTAGAATTCATTTCTATTGGAACGTATTACGGAACAAAACATATCACCCTGAAATCACAGAATCAGTCTAATTAACGGTAAACTATAAAATTAACGGTATAATATTTCAGTGTAAAATAATGAATTATGCGGTAAAAATGGATTATACCGTAAAAAAGGATTTTGCAGATGATACTCTGTCTTTATACCATAATTTGATCTGGAGCTTTTTTACAGCGTGGATGGAGCGGGATTGAATTCCACTATAAAACTGAATGTATATTCCTGATGTATTTATCAAACTTGTGATATCTCTTTTTCAAACTGCAAAGAGTTTTCAAAGGAATTATTTGCAATGTTATATACTACAACTTCAATTCAATAATGCTTTTGATAATTATGTATGCTAACTGGCAACAGGGGATGAAATCAATGCATCAGCGCCCATGGCTTGCTGGTTGCTGTCGCAACATTGCCGATAAAAATGTATAATGGTAAATTGCAATAAAAACATATATGATTCCTTATGAATGTTTCTCATCCTTTTCCATACAACTCCTAGCATGACCCAGAGATTTCATGCAATTAAAAAGAAACTTACATATATATGCTAATATATTCCACCACTCCAACAAATTATGCCTAAAATAGACATCATAGCTAGATTTATACGAGTTTAGTATCTTTAAAATAATTGAATCTCTCATTTAGGCACGATTAGCATTGAGAAGTATGATAAGAAATAAATAATTAACAGTCCCGGTACCTTTTAATAACCATTTAAAGGAATCATAGAAGTATAGACATATTATAATGTCCGTTATTATTCAATATGGTAAAAGTCATAGACATCAAAATGCTAAAATTATCAAATAAATGGTAAAATGAATCATAATTCTTCAAGAAATTTACAGAATTCGTTCTAATATTTGACAAAAATATACTTCATTTAACATTTTATAGATTCTTTGACGCCTTAGTGCTTAATATACTTCTAAAAATAAATTTAACTTACCTTTTGAAACTACTGAGCTAAGAAAAAAAATTACCTCTTAAAAAGCAATAATTCTGTAATGGTTATCTTTTCAAAACTTAGCAGGTTATCTTACTGAATTTAATACACTATTAAAAGTCGAACTTTCAAAAACTACACCGATACTTTAATTCTTTTATTGATTTACCATAATTAAAAGCTTAAAAGATATTTTTTAACTTTTATCTCTGAAAGTCTAAGAAATGATTACTGTTTAAGATTACTTCGCAGGGATTTAAATTGCTAGCTGGTACTTTAAGATTCTGTTACTTTTTAAGACTCATTTAGCTACATTTATGGTACTTTATTGTTAGTTGGAAGAATTTTAAAGGTACATTAGTCGAATCAAATTCTCATTTGGTGGAAAACAAACAAAGATTGAACGGAAAGTCTTGATAGAATTATATGGATTTTGGAATTTAAAAGCTCGTCAATGTAAATTTTATCTGAGGAAGTTTTAGTAACTACTGAAATGGGAGGGAATGTGCTTAATGTTGCTTTTATTTTTTTCAAAATCAGTGTTAGACGTTCATTTTCATTTAGGACAACTACAAATCATTTAAAAATATTAAGAATTTTATCGAAAAAGCTATTTTAAAACATAAGTAAAACTCCTTTTATTTTAAGAATTAGAAATAGTGCATATATAACCTAAATTACTGATCTTTACTTTATATCATAAAATAAATATACTGGTATCATAACTAGCATGGGTATCATAACCAACTGCAATTATAAATTTCAGTGCTACTAAAAAACAGATATGGTGGTTGACAGCGGCTATTATCAAATCACAAGGAGCCATCCTTGGCTTTTGATGTACGAACATTTTTGCCATTCAGATGTATGAATAATTTGTTACAGTGTAGGTTTCAATAATTATGTTAGTTAAAAAATTGATTGCATTAATTCTTTTTCATTGGAGGAATTAAACATTTGACTTAAAAGTAATATGGGAAATATAATCAATTAAATTTAAAAATCAATTAAATTTAAAAATCAATTCATGAGTGATTATATATTGTGAACGAAAAGATCTAATCAGCACCAGATTATTTCGTTAAATAAACATCTTTTATAGTAATCTTACAAAGTACTATATAGTTGTATATAGTGCCATGTAGAGTATAGGGTTATTCATATTGTTCTTCAGAACTCTTCCACAGACTCTTCCGGTAGCAGACTGTCTCATCTTCTTTCCACATGGCTCGACTTTCACTTATGTATTAGTTATACGTCTTTATCAATTACCATAACTTTATTTAAGTTACAGTGTTTAGATTGATAATATACTGAATAAAATATATACTTTGATAATATACTGAATAAAATATATACTTTGATGATATACTAAATAAAATCATTTGGTCTTTAATTTAAAAATCCTGAAATAACTTTACACTTTTGGATTTTGTGAATCCTAAATAATAAATATCAAGATTAATTGCTTTAATATATTACTTATGCGGATGTCTCTTCATTATAAATTCATCAAATTGAAATATTTAAATATTTTCAAGCATCCTTTATTCTACCTAAGAAAGATGATAAAATATTTTCTTTTTCAAAATGGAATAGTATATTAAACAAACAGATAATTTAACAAAGGTAAATTCGTTGCTTAAAAATCTAAAGAGGTCACATTTTAAATTTACTGTGTAGTTAGACATATTTTTTATAATGTTAAATTAATGATATTAAGCATATTATCTTTTTATGGACTTATGATAGTTATGGAAATGATTTTAGATCAATCAAGTTGAAAAAAATATTTGTGCCGTATTTTTGTAAATCGTATTGTTCTAATTAAAATATTTCTGTTACGAAGTAGAATATTAGGTAAATCAAACACTTTCCTAATATTAATCAAACTTCTATATATCAGAAAAAGTCTAAAAATAGAAATTTTTAAAATTGCTTGAAAATAAAAGTTTTAAAAATACTTTGTAAATAAAACCAATTTTATTATTCATTATTCAAATGTATTTAAATTTGAGTGTTATGGCTATGGATTCTTTTTAAGCGTCCTATATAGAAAACCTTTAGAATTCAGAATAACGCTTGAATTATCTTTGTAACCTCTTACTATTTCAGATTCAATAGTATGTTGAGTCGATCAACAAAAAGCAAATACTGTATAAAGAAACAGACCTTTGCAATTCAAAGCAAATCGACCAACATAAACCAAGAGTTTAAAGAAAAAATTCTGAAAAAAAGGTAAAATAAAAAATGCTTATATGTAAAACTCTAAAGCGAGTTCTTATGTGTCCTGTCCAATAACAGGGAGGATAATATTTTAGACTCTATCTTTAGACAAAATAAATCGAGTAAAGATTTTTCTTGGATGTTCTGGTTTTCATTTTCATACGTTTAGTATAACAGGGGTTTTATTTAAGTCAAAATAAGATAGGTCTAGTGGGAATTTTGAAAACATAAAAGCAATTTTCATGGCGATTATGGAGAAGAGATCAAAATGATAATTTTTTTTTTAATTAATAACACTTTTCTTTAGAAACCTGTAACTGTGATAATTTTAAAACACTACCAATAAACAAAAGCAATTGGCAAAAATGTCTTCAAATTTTCCTGGATTCTTTGAATTTCATTTACACATGTTTAGTGTTGCATTAAGGTCACTATATACACTCTAAAAACAGTACCTATGAATGATGTACCTTTAATTTTACTCTCGTGTTACTTATTTTACTTTTATTTAAAATAATATTTATTTAATTTTAAAGGTATAATATCTATGTTTATTTTGGTTTTAGAAATATATACACATTTCTTACAATTTTTAGACAATACAGGTAGATAAAATAAATCAAATATTATTTTGTCTTGGTCCTTACAGTTTTTATTTCTTACGTTTCGTGGATAAAAAAGTTTTTATGAAGAAATAAATAAAAACGTGTAGAAATTTTGAAACAATCAAATTAATTTTAAAAAAGCAAATAAAAAATAAGAGTAAATGAAAAAAAAAATAATTTTAGTAATATGTTATTTTAAAGAAAAAATGACGATATATTATTTCATAAGAGCAAAAACTGGAATAAAATATTTTGGAACTAAATGTTTGATGTGTAGCTTTTCTTTAAACACTCGCTTATAATTTGTACCATTTAATCATATCAGGTTAAAAAAATTGTCAAGTATTGTTTAAGATCAAGATAATTAATTTTTAATGTAAACGGAGTAAACTAAATAAAGTAAAAGTGTTTTGAAAACGTTGAAAATTTAAAATAATTTGTTGTATGCTACTTAGCTTTCACGTAATTATTGAAATTCTGCTTTTACATTGAAATTCAGCTTTACTGCAAACGGTATAATTAGTTGCATAGCTTGAGTTTTCCCTGACTAAATATGAAGCCGAAACGTTAACTAGATCTTATATCAAAATAAGTGATGCATGCTTAACATAGGAAATAGTATTGTGTAATTAAATTGACTAATATTGTAGCAATAACCACATACCCATGTTAAATTAATAGGCTTAAGTCGACCTGGAGCTTCAACGTAAATTGACATTAACAGCTTTGAACGTCAGTATCAAATCATGCTTAATCTATAACTCAAGGATTAGATTCTAGTGGACTATAACAATTCGTGTATCCTTATAGAATCCTATACATAAGTAATTTAATGATAAATCAAATGAAGTATTATTCACAAGTATTTAATATAAAATGAAATACTTCTCATACTCTGCTTTTGCTTTGAAATTGAGTATTTGCAAATATACATTCGCTTAGTGCAAAACTGAAACAGTTTTAACATAAATCTCTAAACGTAACACAACTAACTATGAAATTACACTACATAAAAATATTTGCCATTGATATGCGATATTTCCGCCAAAATCTATGTTTCAAATTCTATTGTTATTGTTGTGAAATTCTATTTGTAGCCTCGTGATTTAAAACGAAAGCCATGGAAATCAACGATGTAATTTGTAACATTGTTACATGGAGCATTGTATTAAAATATCAAAGCTATACATACGCTTGAATGCTAGTCATTGCATTTATTTCTGTCTTTAGAATTTATTTGTAGTTTTTCTTGTTGTCCCTTGCTAAAATTTGCACGTATTGTAATAAAGATTGAAATTATTTCAAAATAAGAATTTTTGCCATTATAGGCATTTTTTCTCTTTAGATTAAAATGTGGAAAAATATTGGTATTCAAATAGGAACTTCATATAAGATAATTGTCGTGCGGTGAAAAAAATTCTGATTTATAAAGCTATCCATAATTTTGGCAGTTAAGCCCAAACGTTTAGTTCTTAAACCATTCGATTGGCTATTTTATCGTTTGCTATAGTAACAGTTTTTTGTAAATTCTGGTTTTAAAAATTACAGTTCGTATTACACTCACTTAGTAAAAAACACAAAACTGAAAAGTAAATGTTGTCAAAGAAAAATTTTTCAATACCATGAGAAAAGGTATTGCGATAAAATTAACGAAACGTTCTTAAAAGCTATCATTTATTTTACCATTTATTTAGGAATTTTACCTTTTTAATGTTTCTATTTCTACGCTTTTTAGAGAATATAATTGGCAATAGACGTAATAATTTGCATTACACCTTTACGGTTTATTTAAATAGGTGGTTTATTTTATAATTAATAGGAGTTAGGTGATGGTTAAATGTTTTTTCCTTATATATTACACAATTGTAACTATCTTTTGCTACCATCGGAAATATATTTTCTTGAACTACGGGATGCCTTTAAAGAATTTTCATTAAAACTGCGCCAGTTAAACTCTGCTTTTAGTACGTATTAGTAAACTGAACTGATCGTTAACCACGTAGATTCTATACAGTTCCCCTCAACGTTTAAGTACCTGTTCTCAATTATCTTGTCCCGCACTGGATTGATCGTTAAGACACGGTTCCCAGCAGATCACCGAAGTCAAGCATCACTGGTTGCGGTCAGTGTGCGGGTGGGTGACCACTTGGATCAGTCTGCGTAGGGACAGAGGGTGTGCGGTATTGGTCCTCGTTAAACTGTTCTACTGTAAAGTGCTCGATTTCGCGTGCTGGTCGTCGGGCTACCAAAGCGGGGGTGCCATCCCCCCTGCAGAGGATCAAAATTGTGATGGCATATCTTCGGATCATCCTCAGGGATGCTTTCCAGACCGTCGCCAATAGCCCATTGCGCAGCTCTAGTGTGACGTAAATAAACCACAACCACAACAATCAATTATCTTTGCTTTTCAGTACATAGCTTATATTTTTTCATATCAATTGTTACATATTACCAATATTAATTAAGCATTGGTGTCAATAATAATATGCCGAATTTTTACTGTTCCAAATTACAAATAGTCATCTTTTCTCCATTTAACTCTGCTTTTAAATATATAGGTAATTTTCTTCATTTCTATTAATAGATATTATTAACATTAAATAAGCATAGGTGACGTAAATACTAGTATGGCTTTTTTTTAAATTTTTCACAAACGAATTAGTACTACTTTCCCATTTATTTGAACATAATTAAACATAATTATTTAAACATAATTATACATAATTAAACTTTTTTTTATTCATTTCAATAACCGTTGATATATAATTAATTAATTTTATAGAAACACGCTTTAAAAAACCTATCTAAGCAAAATAAACATTTGGTTTGAGATAATCTTAGAAATACTCATTTGATGAAGCTGCCTATTTGCTTTCTAATGCATAGCTTATTACTTTACTTCAAATAGTAATGATAACCAAAATTATTTGTAATTGGCGTCAACAATAATATTGACGATTTCTTATAATAATATTGGAGTTCTCCTCATGAAATTAGTACCATCATTTAATTTTGCTTTTCAGTACAAGACCTTTTTTTCGTTTTTAATTACTGTAGATTTTAAATTATTTAGTTTTATGGTAACAGGTTCTAAAATCATTAGTATAAACAAAATAAACCCGTGGTTTCTGATAACCTTAGAAATTTGATGACGTGCTACCACGTTAACTTTGTTCTTTGAATTTATCTGACGCAACAAGAAAAAAAAAGCATTAAAGTACGTGCAATAAATTCTTTTCTTGATCAAATAGAGTTATAAGCTGGCAAATATTCCAAATGTTATCCTTAGAAAAATAGAATTGTCTATAGTTAAATTTAAACTAACCAGAAAAATCCATTTCGTTTATCACACAGCCCATTTGAAAGGTTTTAAACAGAATGCTCTAATTTTGACAGTGAATAATTTCATGTTATCTCATATTATATAAGTACTACTAAAATAACCTACTTATTTTCTTAGAATTACCAAATTTTTTCACATTTATTACCAAACTGTATGATTATACTACAAATTTCATTGTAAATTTTTGCCATATGACATTACCAAAAAGCTAAGGTAATTTTTTTTAAAAATTTCAGTGTTCTTTTATTATCTGAATGCACATAAATTTTATCATATTCTGGTAAATATTTCTTCTGAGTGCAAAATTTAAAAAATATATATATAGAATAATATTTTATATTCTTCATTTAATATTGCAAAATCCAGTTCAGGCACTGTTCAAGCATTTCTGTTGAAATGTCATGATGCACTATAGTACATTACATAATTTCAACTTAGTATTATACCATTTGAATTCCAAAATCCATAGTATTTTTGTTTCTTTTTTGTTGGCAGCATCATCTTTCGATTAATATTGTGACTAACTTCTTAACTTAGAATAAGTATTTTGGTTTACCATACAGATGACAACAAATTTTCTACTTCTGTTTTTCCTCGAGTGGTTTCACAAATCGACCTTCAGTTTTGGGACACATGGCAAATAAAACATAGTAATTCCTAAAGGCTCGATTCTCTGTAGATTTTTATTTGAATTACTAGCCATATTTAAATATAGGTATGCAAAAATAGTGATATAAAATCGATTTTATTCCTGATAAAATTACCACTCAGTTTTTTCTTAAGACTCATACACCACATTCAGAATTCCAAATCCTTATAATACATCCAGTATCCAGCTCATTTACTGCAATGGATACAGTAATGCTTACAGCCTTAATGTACCATCTACCAATGACTTCGCGGCTCATTTCCCTTCAAATAAATCAAATAAGTCTTTCCTATAAATCCAATCTGCTCGAATCCAACTCCGTATCGATTTTAAAATAGTGTCTCTGAATTGAGTTCTCTTCAACGGCTTGTCACAAAAGTCTAATGGCTAAATCCCGAGATAGAAATTTCTCCTCATTGGCCAAAGGGGATAGAGAAACGTCTTTATCCGAATGTGATTGGACCAGCTCTAATGTCTAGTTTTGCCTAAAATATGGCTTGGAGCAAGTACTAAGATATAATAGTCACAATCAGGCTAGGTCCTTATTTGAGGTTTCACGTTAGCAATAGTCGTTTCATAAGGATAGTTAAATAACTAATTGAATGTTTTGGAGATGGGAAAATATTTGTAAATATTGAGTTAAAATACTTAAACGCATAGATTTTAGATGAAATACTTTATTTGTAGGTATATATTAAGAATAGTGAGTGGCTCTAACTTATTTAGGTCACTGTAATATTAGTCTTTAAATTTTTGTAAAGCTACATAGTCATATTTTAATAAAAAGTATCCTGTTTATAAATTTGAAACATTGTTTTTAATGATAAAAATCAAGAAAGCATACAAAATAATATGACTTGTTACTTGTTTTGTTAGTTTCAGAAATCTATTTTTTATTTATTATACAAAATGATTGAAAAGAGAAGTAATATTAGTTCCATGAATACAATTTATACAAACTTCAAATTTAACTTTAAATTAAACGCATCTTAAACCAATGGGCATTATTTAAAGGAAGAAAAATATGCTTGTTAAAATAGCTAGTAAGAAACAAAGGAGTAAGAAAGTTAAAATTTAAGAAAAATATAATCCTTCACAAAGCTATGCCACCGAATATACCATTTTCAAGTTATATTGAAGTTATCCATCAGAATAATAAAACATTAAATTATTAATTGTTAAATAATTAATTGGTAAATAATTAAGAAGTAACGAAGGTATATAAAATGGTATTTAAACACAAAGCCTTGCAGTGTTTTGAAAAATGATATGTTGTATAATAAGAAATGATGTATAATAAGATAGGTATAATAGTATGCTTAATGAATAAATGAATAAAAAAAGAAAATAAGCACAAAAAAAAATGTCTCAACTCAAAACTATGTTACTCAAGTAAGCATTATTAAAATTAGAGACTTTTTTGATGGAATATAAACTAATGAAGAAAAAAAAAAGAAAAGAAAACAGAAAAAAAACTGAAAAAAAAAATAAACATGAAAGTGGATCACATTATGAAGAATTTCAAAAATGAATTTAAATTATGATATTTTATTAAAGTGAATTATTATTAAGGATAATTATGATATGTTAGGAAATTAATAAGTAACGAATTTATAAAATAAGACTGTAAAAAATAATTATACAAACTAGACACAAAGCTATAATACACATCAAAATGTATCTAAAAAAAAAAAATTTTTATCTTCTACAAATAAAGATCCGGAAAGATTTAAAAATAAGCATTTTCCCCACATTTACTAGCATTATATGCGTAATGTGAATTTGAAAATTGTAACAAATGGAAATTTAAATCCATTACAAAGCAAAAAATAATCGAACAAAGAAAATATGATTTGAGAGCAAATATATTCATGATCCAAGAAAGTGTTAAAATGTAATTTCAATACCCCGATTTAAGAAAACTTCCCTTTTCAAAATCATTTTATCTCACACATTGACGTTTATTCAAAATAAAGTACACCATAATTTATCAATTTAAACTTCATTTTAGTCCCCTTGACTGCTATTCTTTTTACAACAATTGCATGTATCTTTATATATTCAAAACCCTACAAAATCCGTGTCATTTCAATGATTGACGATGCAGTATTCTATGTTAAACTATTATGTTTAAAGAATCTAGCATGATTAAGAAATCATAACTCATTCAAGAAATAGGAATGTATTTATTTAAATTTTTTTTTAGTTAAAATGTCATTTCTTGCATACAATCTATGCTTTGCTATAGTTTTGAGAAAAATTCATGAAAGTAAAAAACATATATAGGTATTAATAATATTTCTTTTAAATTTATTAACAAAAGTAGGAAAAAAACACAATGGTTAATTCGTTTTTATCAAATTAGTTTTTGATCTTCTAGATCGTAATTTACAAAGTTCTATAAATGTTTATAATTAGTGCGTTGCGGTAATAGGTTGTATTAAATAATAGAAAATATTGAGCTTTGCTTAAAAATTCTAAGAGATCTTTTATACAGAGTTTATATCAAATAAATCCTTGTTGTGGAAAAGCTCAGAATGCATTTTTTATTTATATATCTTTTCTTTAATTTAGCTCATTAAATAAATTATTTGACAATAACTAATGGCAAACTAGCAATTTCTACTTAATGATACATATTTCTAATTAATTAGTTTACTATATTATTAATTTCTAATTTTTGAAGAGTTTTGTTTACCATTAACCATTAACCGTTCTATCATTAACTGATATTTTATTTACTCTTCATGTTTAAGGATATTGGTGTTTATATAATTAACTACATAAATTTTTATGCCATTATCGTTTTTTTTGGTTTACCGAATAATATCTGCGACATGGTGTCTTGGGATATTCATCCACTTTTAGTTGCACCTGGATAATTTTTTTTAAAAATTTTTTCCGCACATGCACTGTATAAAGCAACTACTTCAATTACTCTTATCTGGGGCAATTTTTATTATTATTTTTCTAATTTTAAAGCAATAATTTCGTTATCAGTTCAAAATTGATTCTAACGCTTTGTTTAATTTTTTTTAAATATTTAAGCTATAGCAAAAGTGGCACTAGACCTAGTATATATTTCGGACATTTACCAAAGGTTTAGTCATACTAGGTCTGGTTAAGTGCCATTGTCCGGTATACATTTGCCCGATATACCCTACACTGATGTTTTTTTAAGGTCACGTGCCACTGCCCGGTATACCCTACCCTGATGTTTTTTAAGGTCAAGTGCCACTGCTCGGTATATATTTGCCCGATACTCCAAACACTGACGTTTGTTCGAATTTATCGTCAGTAAGTATTAAAATATCGAATAAATGTAATTATATCCACGAATAAATTAATATCAAATTGGATGTAATAAATATTTCGGACATTCACCAGAGCGACAAATTTGATTGTCAACATTCACCGGTAAAAGTCAACAACCACCGATTTCGATCATTCACAGTAACATGCACATCATTTACATAATACCCTCATCAGGACGATTATTTCATACTTTGCCCAAATAGCATCCGGCATATCAAAATATAAAAAATAATTGGTTTTGTTGGCGATGATCTCGTAAGGCAATAAAGAATCATGCATACTACAGGTAAGGAAGATATTAACCTCGAAGAAAAAGTGGATGAATACCCCAAGGAACCCTGTGACGTAGTCTAATTGCCTTATAAGTGTAATAGCATCCAAAGAGAGTGGGTTAGTAGTAATTTAATAAGTAATAAAATATTTAGTGATTTAGTTGAGAATTTATTGATTTAGTAATTGATTCCGTTAGTACATTAGTGATTGAATAAGAAATTTTGAGATTCTTTTTGCAGTTTTGTGATTCATTTAGAAATTTAGTGACTTGAATAGAAAATTATAAAAAGTTAATTTAATTCAAATAATGATTTTGAGATTCCGTAGTAAGTAATAAAATCCGATAAGTAATAAAATATTTAGTGATTTAGTTGAGAATCTATTGATTTAGTAATTGATTCATTTTACATTAGTGATTCAATAAGAAATTTAGAGATTATTTTTGCAGTTTTGCGATTCATTTAGCAATTTAGTGATTTGAATAGTAAATTATAAGAAGTCAATTTAATTCAAATAATGATTTTGAGATTCCGTAGTAAGTAATAAAATCCGATAAGTAATAAAATATTTAGTGATTTAGTTGAGAATCTATTGATTTAGTAATTGATTCCATTAGTACATTCATTATTCATTAGCGATTCATTTAGCAATTTAGTGATTTGAATAGTAAATTATAAGAAGTTAATTTAATTCAAATAATGATTTTGAGATTCCGTAGTAAGTAATAAAACCCGATAAGTAATAAAATATTTAGTGATTTAGTTGAGAATCTATAGATTTAGTAATTGATTCCGTTAGTACATTAGTGATTCAATAAGAAATTTAGAGATTCTTTTTGCAGTTTTGCGATTCATTTAGCAATTTAGGGATTTGAATAGTAAATTATAAAAAGTTAATTTAATTCAAATAATGATTTTGAGATTCCGCATTTAATTTAATAAATTGAAAGTTTAGTTTAGCTAAATTTGGATACAGTTTAAAACAAATAAATTGCAGTCTATAGATAAGAACGATAATCAATAACTATAACAATAATGTTGATTATAACGGTGATAGATTTGTGGGGCGGAGTAATTATCGACAATGTCAACCGTCATGTATGAAAAGGTACCCCGCCATAGAATCGAGTTAACATGCCTTATATACTAATGAATTGTAGCACTCCCCCACCAGAATTATAGCTGTGATAGAATTTGATACATGGATACCACTTGCTGCTGTATTTGTAACAGACCGGGAGTGCTGTATTAAGGTCACCGGGTTTTGAACATCAGTCATGAGAGCTGTATTAAGATCATGGACGTACTCGCTCCTGTGTTGCCTTTAGCAGTCGGGTGTATGCAGTTTGACCTTGTGTGTGATCGAGACGAGACTGAGTAGCAACAGTGTGAGGAGGTGGATAATGTCGCAGTCACAAGTAGCAAATGAACTGTTTCATGTGGACCATCCATCGTAGTAGGATTGTTCAGATCGAAGTGGGCGTTACTGTCAAGATAATTGTGATCATATCACGTCCGTATGTCACCAATGTAGGGGGCGGATTTATCGACAATGCCAACCTTCATCTATCAAAAGGTACCGCACCATATAATCAAGGTAGCATGCCTAATATACTAGTGAATTGTAGTTGCAATTTTGTAGTGGTAGATGCGCTACAGATTTATAATTTATAATATAACAAAACAGTAAGAAAATTAAATGCCCTAATTATTGCTTTTCAAGCAAAAATATAAGAACATGTTTGGATTTATTTTTAAATCATTCATTTATTCCAGTATTGCAGTTGCTTTAATTTACATCAAGTAATAAGAAACTTTTAATCAATTATCTTTGTCAAATAAGCTTAAATGTCTCCTTTCTTCTTTTTTTTAACAAGTCAAGTACGCAATTCCTATAAAGTTTTTCCTACTGTTTTTGAATTTAAAAGGCAAAGTAAAAACATCCTAACGTTTATTCCTCTGGGTATTTACTCAGCTTTTGTATTCATAGGATTTTAGAAAGTGAGAACATTTTCCAATTTCATTGGTATATCGATAGCTGTTTGAATAAAATGAGTTTTATTGGGAATAAAATGGATGCTTCTGTTAGTTTTTCATTTGATTTCTTTAAATTTGTAGTAGTTAGAATTAAAACAATAAAGATAAAATGTTCAATTACGATTTTTTTTTGTATATTAAATATTAATATGTAAATATATTTTAAATAGTATTTGAGCTATTTATGTTAGTATTTGCTTTGAATCATGATTGCAATAACAGTTTTTTATATTTTGCATGTTTCACTTACAATATGGAATTTGTTTTACTATTAACAAGATGTCCTCTGAATTCTACACTGTGATTTAAAAAATTAAAAAAATCTCCAGTCAAAGGGAGAGCATTTTGAAATTTCATGAAAGAAAATGAGTTTATTAGGAATGAAATGAACGCTTATGTAAGTTTCTCTTTTGATTTTAAAAAATGTAATAGTTAGACATCAAAAAAGAGCGATAAACTTTTCAATTAAGATTCCTTTAAGTGGTAAATCGTATTCATACTTTTTTATAATAGTTGTTGAACTATTCTCATCAAAGAACAACCACAAAAAAGCAATTTTTATTATTTATAAATATTTCTTTTCTGCTGAGTCAAGTTTTGCTAATGAAATATTTAAAAAAAATAATCAATTAATTAAGTGATAGCATTTTTAAAGGAAGTAAAGTAAATATTCGAAGGAAATAACACATAATTATTCCATCGAGACATTTTGAGAAATGAATAGAAATGAGAAAAAAAGCGTTTAGGGAAGATTAAAAACATTTTTGAAAGATAAATAACAGTTTTTGTGTTGTGTCAGCATTGTTATTTATTTAGAAATCAGAGGATGCGAATGCATAAATGATACACCTCCGAACAATGTTTGAAAAGTCAACATAAGATTGAATGCGCAGTAATTGGGAAAGCACTTGACAATACTTCACAACAGATTAATCCCTTTAAAACACTTATCTTCTAAAAAATATACATACAAAAAATAAGAATCTATTTTAATTGGACTTAAGATTTTAATAACTTCTCTTTTCAAATTATCCCTTGTAAATTTGAAATGGTGCTATTGGATTGTTCGAAAAGTAGTATAGTTTTTTCTAAGAAAACCAAAGATTATTTTCGTGTAGTGAATAAATATTTTGTTGAATTACTTTATATTATCCATTCTGTTCTAATGCCTTTTCTTACCTTTCCCTACAGCAGCTGATAAAAAGTCTGATCTATGTGATTTTAGACCTTCTCATTTGAAGTAATGATTAAACTCACTAAATATTTGTAGAGACCTTAACATTGTTGTAGACCACCCATTTCTCATTCCCAGTGATGTTGTACTTCAAAAATGGAACATTCCATTGTAAATTCTGTTGCAAATTTTATTCTATTGTAATAATGGAAAAAAAAATTCATGACGCTTGAGTAGAAAATCACAGACATCAACTCGACGACAAAAATTTCTTTCCGTCACAACTTGAGGAATCTATATGTCGAGCTTTAAGATTATACATGATCATTTCTAATGATTAAGAACAATAGAATGAGATAAATTTAATCTCTCAGTGATCTCATTTACAGGTTTGCATTAATATATGCCGTTATTGGATCTTCAACAAGTTCAGCTGGCTTTCCAGAATCTGGTGCATCTTCAACATCAAAATCGCTTTTCCGAAATTTTTCAAACCAGTTTTGGCACTGGGGTACTGTCAATAGATCTTTTCGATATTCATTTGATAAATTTTTTCTTTACTTCTTGCTTGAACAATATTTTTACCTTTTACCTAGTGAAAAAGTAAAATGTGTTGAAAATTCTGATTCTCAGTTACCCTATTTGAAAGGGTACCAAACAAAATCAACTCCATAGAATCAATCGAATTCTTCCTCAGGCAAGCCTTGCTATATCAGCTATCAATACATATAATATGATTCTGCGACTTAATTAGGAAATTTGCCGTAAAAAAATACAATTATGATCTCTTTTTGGAAAAAATGAAATCACTTTCTGAACGAACCAATAAATTCCTTTTAATTTATACTTTCTGTCAATTTCTGGTATGTATCCTGCAATTTCATCATCAACTAAAAATTGTTCTAACATTGAACATTGAATAAGAAATCAACGTGTTTAATAATTTGGTAATCATCAAATATATTTTTAATTAGGAAACTTTCAAAAGCTCTTTCTAATAAACAATAAAACAATAATAAATAAAAGAATTCGTCGATTTTTAAAACGAATTTTATAATATATGTTTAGAATATGTTTTAGAATTTCAGTCATTTTGAGAAATACATCAAAGTGTTTTTCGAAATTTTTCCCATCTGGTTTAAATGGCCGGTACCAAAAATAGTATGTATATAACAAAGTTCCGTGTAAGACGAAATGAAATTGTAATTAAAGAATTAAAATACTATTCTGCTATTACAAGAACTATCCGATCCTGAATATTTGTGGATTGCCATGTAAGAAATCAAACTTATTTTTTGTGCAAGAGTTTTGAATGAAGGCCGTGAATTCTTTTCAATTATTACATGAAGTGACTGTTACTGGACTTAACTATAATTAATTTAAGCCCATTCAGTTCTTTTTAGTTATTACAAATTCTTCCTTATATATTCCTTATATATTTCCTTAGATATTCCTCTTTATTGCCTCCACAGAAGTGTACCAAAGTAAAACAACTACTTCCCACTCGTGTTTCCAATTGATTATAACTAAGTACAATTACCGTCAGTGCTAACGTCCAGATCTTGAATGAGTTTTTGAAGTAGCAAGGCAGTTTGAATCTAACTTTAGGAGAACATTCGTTTAATGAAAACAACAATAAAGAATGAAACTTTTATTGATTCAAGAACAACAAGTGGATAATATGAATAGATTTTTTAATATCTAAACTAAAACTAAAGGATTTCAACCTAGTTTCTGTTTTACAAGAAACAATACACTACTGTTCAGATGTAGTGGTTTATAGGAAGTATTTAAAATTTAGATTGCATTGAAGAAAAAAGAAAATTTTCAAGTGGCTGGATTTTAATATTTCAGAGGTAAAAAGGGACCTATATATCCGCTTATTTAAGAGCGAAGCTAATGCTTTATAATTGTTACCATAACATGCTAGTAATTTTGAATTTTTTTAACATGCCATGGGTGAGTCTATTTTACTTAAAAAAAATGTTGCAACTAGGATTCGTTTTTTCTTACAACATTATTTTCAGTTTTCACTGAACAACAATACATAATGGCCTCCTTTAGAAATACAGAAAAAGACTCAAAACCCCACTCTTTATGCAACAAGTTTCAAAACTCCCCCATCTAATAGAAATCCCTAAAAAATAGCTACGCAGATGAATAGTGAAAATCTACTTTAAGTTAACAGAGACGACCAAGCTAATAGAAAAAAAAATCAAAAGAGTTCTACTTTTCTTGACCACTGCTGTATATAAAGGAATAGCCCCTTGGCGAGTCAGATAGCATCCATGAAAGTGGTCTTGAAGGGTCTTTGAAGAGAGAGAGGTTCGAAAAGGAAATGGTTCTACCAGACGGACCAAACGAAATAGGACTCAATGCACAAAAGAATGCAATTGAATGAAGCAGCCAGACTCTCACTCAATCTGAAGTTTCATTGCAGAAAAAGTGAGAATAGAGTTAAGGAAGCTTGCTTAAGTAACTCTATTTTATACCTAAGTCCCACGTGATGGGGAAGAAAATGAATTCTATGGGGAAAGAAAAGCTTGGGAAGTTTGGTGCGCATTGAATTGGATTTTACTAAGGATAAAATCGAAATGGCTAATGTTTCAATTTCTTAACTGCAATTCCATTAAGAAAGAACTGCTGTGTTGCTGAAAATTTTGGTCAATTTAATTTATATTAATTTAGTTTATTTTTAATAAATTTCATGAAACTGAAGTTAGTAATAAAAGTTGTTTTTTAGTAGAAAAAATATAGGAAATTTTATTTATCTATTCTTAAAGTTACGAAACAATTTCATAAAACTCTAGTTGTTATTCGGAAGTTGTTATTTAGTAGAATAATTATAGACCAGTTTAATATTTCAAATTAATATAACAATTTAATATAACAAAAAAATTTCAAAAACGCAAGTTGTTATTTAGTAAAAGAAATATAAGCCCTTCAAATAATCTATTTAGAAAATTAACAACAGTTTTAATAATACGCAAGTTACTAGTTGTTATTTGAAATGTAGGCAAATCGATCTTCAATAAAAATATAGAAATCCGGTTAAGAAATTACATTTAACGGAATCAGTCAAATGACTTAACAAATCAGTCAAGGCCTTTTAAAAATTTATATATAAGCTTCTTAAAATGCACCTGGCATTTTGAAAGACATTCATTTACTATGATTATATAAATAACTGAAATAATATTGCAATTCACTTGAAAATATTTGTTTGTTTTCAAAACATAACATTATGGATTTGTACAATGCCTCTTTGAAAAATATGTTGATTATAATTCACAAATATATTGCTAACAAAATATTTATGACGAATATCGTAAACAATTTATAGTTTATTTTCGAAAAAAAATAAACATTTTTAATAACTATATTGCGATATATTTGGTTTTATTTTGAATTATGTAATATTATTCTTTCATTCTTAGTTATTTATATTTAATTTTATTGCTGATTATTGTATTATAGTTTTTTAAAAACTATTTCGCTAGTCTATTATTCAACCTTAAAATACAATAAATCATGAAAACAGTATATTAAATATCAATTAAAAATAAAATAATCATTGAAATACCTCTTAACAAAAGAATAATTTTCTTTAATTCCTCAATCACAATCGTCTCATTATAAGAGTTTACGAAAATTTTAGAACGTAAATAGCATTGGAAACTACATATTATAAATCTACATATTTTACAGTTGCATTATTGCAATGTATTATGCTCGCTGTTAGACTGTAATTATATCCAGGATCTACTCTTGATCACTCCTAATGATTTTTCTTACTACTCGATAAAATTATCGATACTTTTGAAAAATTAGCAATTATACTAGCAAATTTCATAATTATCGTTTATTTAAAATACCACTTTTAAAAAATTATAAAAGTAAAACAACAGAGGTAGAAGGAGAGAGGATGGGAGAAAAAACCTCACATAAAGTCACTTTGCTAATTAGCATCATTTGTGTGTGAAAGTAAAATCTGAAAAAATTTATCATGTTCGTACCTATATACTGAGCGTTTTTGAAGCTCAAAACTATATTATATCATAAAAACAATTATTTCACTAATTCTGTTAAGTGAATACATATAATAATCAGTTAGGATTATTTTAATAAATAAAATATGTTCTTCGCGTTTCTGACCATAAATCTTCTGATAAATACAAATAAAATAAAGCAAGTTAGGTAAAAAGTATCGAGTAAAACAGCGTACACAATCTCTTATCCTAAAGTAGTTTAAGAGATTAATAAGCATTTACAACTATACTTTCATCGAAACATATGTTAATATTGCCTCATTACATTACATGCCTATTTTTGCTATTGAGTAGAAAATTTATGCATGATTGTGCAACATACATCTACTCTCGATCTCATATAGTAATAATTTTCTACTCTTAACTCTATTAAACTATCAAATACTGTTAAGTATAGGTAATCATAGTAATAAACTTTATAACTTTTCTGAATTGAAAGTTTCAGTGAAAAAAAATTGTATATATAATTCCTTCATTTCCTGATCTCTAATATAAGTTTAATTTTGCTTAATATTTTACATCATCAGGTAGTCATTTGAGCAACTGGTATCATTTGTGTATAAAAAAAGAATATATTTTATCATATTTCTATAAATCATAACGTTTGCTTATTCCTATATTGTTATGATTATATTATAACATAAAATTATTACTTTATTATTCCTCTTAAGTAAAAACATAATATGTTAAGAGACTTTTAATGAAGCTAAAATTTATTCTTCGCTTTCCAAGCAATAAATATTCTGATAAAGACAAATAAAATAAACAAGTTTGGCAAACTGTAGTTATTTGGACAATGTACACTATCTCTTAACCTTGATCAGTTTAAGAAAGGAATTAAAATTTGCAGCCATAATTTGCATTTAAACGTAAATATCATTGCATTAAAATCTACATATTGTTCTGTTGAGTTATAGTACTGTATACTATTTTTTCTATTGAGTTGTAACTATAATCAAGATTATGCAACATATATCGACACGGATAAAAACATTCTGGTGAAATTACTTTATTGTATGCTAATGACATTTCTGAAATAAAAAACCTCAATTCAGGTCATGAAATCAAAATGTACAGCAATTAAACCATACATTAGGAAGTTTTTTCTTTGCGTAAAGCAACAATATAGCGGAAAGTATGATTTTCAAAATTATACTTCTGGATTTTCTTCAGGCTCAAAATTTTTTTTACAGTAAAATATATTAAAACTTGAAAGTTATCAATCGTATACTTCAATTTATTTATTTTCTTCCCTGTAATTTCCATTAATTTTTATAAAGAAAAGAAAAATAAATTCGAATAATTACATTTATTTTAAGTTCAATAAATTTTGTTACACTTCTAACAAGTGGCAACACCGCGACGCATTACCACATATTTAGTAATAATTACAAAATTGAGAAAGAAAAATTTAACCGAAGAAATGGTTTTGTTTTCTTGCTGTAATTTATCATGATAAAATTACCTAATTTACTATCAAACATAAGGAAAAAAACATATTTTATCATTAATTTTTCCAAAATCATTTGGGTAAAAATTATCGTAATTTTGATGTCCTCAAAAGGCCAGAAACACAACAAATTTTACTATATTCTGATAATTTAACCATAGTTTTTCACTCAGTATATTCTTGATCTCCCATAGTAATTATTTTTGCACTCTACTTTAGCAGATTATCGATTATTGGTAAGTAATAGCAATCATACTATTTAACCCTATTATTTGTCTTCATTGACTGAAAATCCACTGAAAAAGCTATATTTATGCATCTAATTCTTTCAATCCGTGACCCTCGTAAGAAATCCATAGCTATAATTATCCATATAATTTTATCCATAGCTAGGTCATAGCTTTGATCCATAGCTATAATTAAATTTTACTAAATGTTTCGCATAGCCCTTTGATTCCTTGGGTAATTGACATAATCTGTATATGAAACTACAATATAAAAAAAATATTATTATACTATCCTTTTTTTAATCCTAATCTGCATTTGACATCATCGACATCCCCGGTACATTACAAATCGGTACATGGCATTATTGCGAATTGATCAATCGTAATTGACATCATCGGTACATTACGAATCGGCACATTACGAATAGGTGCATGGCATCATTACAAATTGATCAATCGTAATTGACATCATCGGTATATAAAACTCAAATATAAAAAAGATAGTATACTATCCATTTTTTAATCCTAATTTACTTTGAGCAAAAAAAAAATTTTTTTCCTATTCTTGTTAAGTAAAACAATATAACAATCAGTTAAGATTCTTTTAATAAAAATAAAATCCATTTCTCGCGTTCCTAACCACAAATCTTCTGGCTAGGACAAATAAAATAAAGCAAGTTAGGTAAACGGTATCGAGTAAGGCAACGTACACAATCTCTTATCCTGGAGCAGTTTACCAGATGAAGCAAAAAGAAGTACGTTCTCTGCAATGGTTGTCTGGGCATATCTGGGTCACTTGGGCAATCCATCAACAACATACTTGTCACCTTGAACAAACAAAAAGTGCTGCTCAGGCGTCGGCATAGTGGTTGGGTTCATGTGGTCTAAAGGAGTTTCATTATTGTTGGTTTTTCTTTTTATTTCTTCTCTACTGTTAGGGCTATATTTCTTCCAATTCAATCGGGGAGATTTTCATTTAATAGAAGAACGAGCATTTTCTCTTAAAACTTTCTTCTATTTGGAACTCCGTAAAAAAAAGAGAAGTATTAAAGAAAGAAAAATTTACAAAAGGTTGCGTCTATATATAAAGGTAGAGTCTGTATAAAATTCTTACTTCAATTTAGAAGGAGCTATTTTTCTTCCAGTTTTGGACAGGAGATTTTTCTTATTGAAAAAGGATAAAAATTTTAAAATGTGTCAGATCTTTAGAAAAAAAAGTAAAATTTTATGGTATTATTTATTTTTCGTCGCCTAGTTTGATTGTTGCTTTGGTACAGTAAATAAATAATTTTTTAAAATTATTTTAAAATTTGATAGTTTATCTTACAAATATAACTGAATTATCAATTGTTAAAAAATATGCAATTTTCTGATAATGTCATTTTGTTACTTGCAAAATTTCATATTTAATTTTGCAATCAATATCATAAAGTTCAGTCTTGATTTTTGAGTGAATGCAATAAAAAAGGAGTAATCTAAAAAAATATTACATACAAAGAATTTCGTAAAATAAAATCTTGTAATCTACGGAAATGTGATTACAAAATACAAGGGAATTTCTTAGAGAAAAGAATGAGTTCTATTTCACGTTAAAAAATATCTAAGAATTGTTATACAATAACATTTAATTAATTAAACTCGACCATTTATTTCTGAAACGACTATTATATAAATATTTTTCTCTAAAGAACGCACATCGGAATTTAATAATATTTAATTTAAAAAATTAGTTTAAACAAAAGATATGACTTATGAAATTGCAAAATTTGTCTTAAAATAGTTATTATGATCTAACTAACAAAGTTTAACAGATTGCTCTCCATAAACTGCAAAACAAATGCTAGATTACTGCATAGGTATTAGTCAAAGATTGCTTTGTTGGGGAAAAAAAGTTACATGACGGATCACAATAGAGTACAGAGTCAAGATATAGTTTTACCACATGGAGGAATTAATTTTGGTAGAATTATGGAAATAAAATTGCTGGTCAAAATTTCCTAACATAATTCTGAT
Source organism: Parasteatoda tepidariorum (assembly GCF_043381705.1). Lineage (NCBI taxonomy): Eukaryota > Metazoa > Arthropoda > Arachnida > Araneae > Theridiidae > Parasteatoda > Parasteatoda tepidariorum. The sequence continues at coordinate 43,705,519 of NC_092213.1, forward strand.
TAAACCAAAATAGACGATTTTTAAATATTTCATTTGGAAATTATTCTGCTTATATGGGAACGGTTTTCTGTAAATTCTTGTTTTCAAATTTATAAAACCTATTACCCTACATTTAGTGAAAAATACAAAACTGAAATATGAATTTAAGTGAAGTAAATGGTTTTCATGCCATGCTGTAAGGTATCATGAGAAAATTACCAATTTTTATAGCATATTATAAAAAAATAGACTTAATTTTACCAAAATCATTATATTCGTGCTCCGGTAAAAAATACTGCATTTTTGGTGTTTACACAGAGAAAGATACACGGTAAAATTTAACATAATCTGACAGTTTTGGAAAACTGGACATGACAGCCTTGCCGCTCACCTCCATAGACTTGAGATCTTCCATGATCCAAACTGTGTCCTGTGCTGGGAGGACTCCCAAATGAATGCTGAGCATCTGGGTGTTTGTCCGGCAGTTACTGGCAACATCAATGACAGATACTGGAATACTAGGGAACAGTTGCAGGCAGTGCTAACTGACTGATTTTCTGTTTATATTTCTATTGTTGATATTCTGTTTAATGTTTCTTTGTTCTAAATGTTTTTGTATTTCGATTTTTTTTAATGTTTTAAATTTTTTTTTTATTTGTTGTTATTCCTTATAGGTCTACTCCGGTGAATGATGTACACATCATGTGCTGCTGCTAGAAATAAAAAAAGAGTTTTGAACATAATTTTACTCAGTGTAGAATTGATATCAGATGCAGTGCATCGAAAGTGTGTCCACTACATTGTATTGTTCGTAGATAGTGGTTACGTTCAGCAAAATGAAAGGTTTGAGTATTACTGAAGCTTGGTTGTGGATTAGTTGGAATAAAATTAAAGGCAATTTACCTTAAATACTTATAAATTCTGTCTGGTGACAACATTGGTAGCTTTTGATTTTTACGAAACTACGCAATCAGAAATGATAATTAATTCTCTCTAATAAATTTTGCTATTAATTTTAACACAATCATTAATCAAAGTGAGTAACAAGTATTCTTGCAGTAAAACACAATGACTCTCCATTTCTAGAATCTTGTTATGAAAGGCAATCATTTATGAATATATCTTAAGCTTGCAACTATCTCAATGCAAAATAATAATAATAATAATAATAATAATAATAAAAACATAATTTTACAGGTCTGAAACTGAACAATTAGTAAATAAATACTTTTCAATAAGTGAAGATTTTTCTTACAGTTAAAGGGTACATATTTTATAAAACCACAACTTATAAGATTTTAAACTATGTATAAAACCGTCTACTTCTAGGGTTATATATTATATAAAACCTTTAACTTCAATGTTTTTATATTATGCTAAACTTTCAACTTCAATGATTTTATGTTATACATAAGCGTTAACTTCAAAGGTTTTTCATTATATAAAACCTTCAACTGCAAAGGTTTCACATTATATAAAACATTCAACTGTATTATTGAATTTCGATATTAACAGAAATTTTATATTATATTCATATTGTGCAAAACTTTATTAGTTTTAGTATTTTTGTATTACATAAGACCTTCAACTTCAAATATTTCTTATTACATGAAACCTTCAGTTTCAAAGAATTTTTATTACATGAAACCATCAACTTCGAAGGTTTCACTTCACATAAGACCTACAACTTCAAATGTTTTAGATTGTATAAAAACTTCAACTTCTAAAGTTTTATGTGTTATGAACCGTTTAAATTCAAAGGTTTTGTAATAAATGAAAACTTTAATTTCAAAGATTCTTTATTACATAAATTTTACAAAATTCCAAAAATACATAAATAAAATAAAACGCACCTCGACTAATGATACTTGATTCGGTAAAAACATTTTAAATTCGTTTTCAAGCTAACAAACAAACAAATCAAAATACTTAGTATGATTTTTTTTTAAATATCTCACAAAATATTAGATTTGAGAAGTTATAAGCCCATAATTGCTTATTCTTTAAGTTACACAGAGTATCAGAATAGAGCTGTTTAAGATACTATTTTACGAGAAAGTCACATCTGTTTTCAGAACAGATGTAGTGTATCGAGGGCGTATCAAGCAAATGTTATTATTCGAGGGTAGCAGCTGCTTCCTACATAATGAAAGGTTTGTGGATTACTGAAACATGTTGTGTTCTCAATAAGGATTAGTTGAGACAAAATTACGGGTAATTACCTTTAAGTGCTACAAAATTCTGTATTCAGGTGAATGATTCAGTTGTTTCTAATTAAAAGTGCTAATAAGATAATTTATAAGCTAATTTGTCAGAATTTATATTTTGTATTTACAGGATGGATAACTATAATTAAAATTCAATCAATAATTGTACTATTAATTTTAAAACTAAAATTTCTTGTTTTTATTCTATTTCATAACCGGCGTTGGGCAGCAGAGTTTACGATTATGAATGCTCAACTCAATGGCTTTATAAATTTGAACCCAACCCAGAAGATAAAGGAATTTCCGGATCAAGCAATAGGACAATCTAGCCTTCATGGAGGAGTTTTGAACGGAATTATTTCTCATTTGTTATCAACTCCCAGGAATTGTAGTTTTGAACCCTACCCAGAAGACAATTTAACTCCTGATCAAACATTGAGACAAAATTGCTTTCGTGGAGTTTTTTGATGAAACTAATCAGCACAATCAGGAAAACCTCGTTAAATGGAGAGGGAAACCATGGTTATCACGACTGCAACGGGCTCTAAGCATTCATCCACTTACCACTGACGTTATTTATACGTCAGCATTGTGGTCGGTGCGAGCCGGTAGCGGTTCGTATCAACCAGCTACTACTGCGTTTCAATCAGGGTCACCTCTTTGGGGGCGAATACTCTGTCCCCTGAGCCACTGCAGCTCGAAATGAAAGGTTGTAAAAATTGTAGTAACGATTTATTGTGGTTTAAAAAATGTCACCTTGCCAATCGCAAAAATTGCATTTTTTTTAAAGTCGTAAGCCTATAGTTAGAAATACATTTAGTAGCTGCGACTACACAAAAAGGAATAATTTTTTTACGACGTGTTGAGTCAAAATTTTATTTAAAATTGCTTCAAAAAATATTGTCGTATTACAATAATATTCCCGCTAATTATAATTATTATATCGGATAATTTTCTAATCATTCTCTAATTATTTTCTCGAAACACGCTTCATTTTTTTCGAAGTCGTTATTTATCATTCGTTGAAATTCATATTTTCCGTTGCTCCCTATTTACGTCAAAGCGCAAATCTCAGTTTGAGCAAAAATGACGCCAACAGGCATTGCTTTTTTTCAATTTTCAAGATGAAAGGCAACTCTGCCAGATGCAATTTAAATTTTACAAGTAAATCTAAAATGTATTTAGTGGAATATTTAAATTTTCTCTTCGGTCTCTGAATGATGCATGGAAATTACCACTTTGCTCTTCATTAATTTGAAACGGAAAGAGCAATATTTACATTCTACAGAAGTTCTACTTATTCTGCGTAACATATTCGACACAATTATCTTATAAGCGAAAACAAATAGGTCTATCAAGTTATAAATAATAAATTATACGCTGGTGATTCAAAAAGATGAATAAGTTTCCAACATTACACAAAATAAGAAAAAAATAACAAATCTGACAATGCATTTGACAATGCATTTGACAATGCATTGACAATGCATTTGACATTGCATTGATCTGACAATGCAACTTTGAAAAAAAGATGTTAACATTTATTTGTGCTAGTTTTTCAAACTAAAGCTTACTCGGGTATCGAATTTAACAGTTTTGAAATTAGTTCTTTGGAAATAATAAAAAAATACCTTCATTAAACAGATAAAATTGAAGTTTAATTTCTGACTGTTTTTTTTTCAAAAGTAATTAAAACTTAGTAGAAATAACAAATTATGCCAAGGGAAGTCCTAGAATGTATTTAATTTAAACTAATTAGTCATTAACTACGATACGGCAATTTTTCGAAAAAATTGAACTCTACAAATATTTAATTTATTTCTGTACTGTATTATCTAATCTTTAATTTTTTCAGAGGTTTTATAATTTCTGCTGAATATCAGAATTGATATTTAACTCTGAAATTTCCTTAACTAACTTTACATTAAAAAAATAAAGTTTATAATTGGTATAATGTATGTTAGATATTTAAACTAATTTTTCTGGATAAATAGGATATTTACTGTACTGATTAATTAAAACGATTAAATTTCATTTAACTCTTTCTTTTTAATTATTTGCTAAACTTTTGCAGAATCATTTTTTCTCAGGAAACTGCAACTCTGCAGCCGATTGTTCGACAGCATTTTTTAAAATTTTAATTTAATTAAAACATTATCATCTACTATGAATCGTAATTCTCGAGATAGTAAATTTAAAGAAAAATCTTTTTTTCTTTTTAAAGAAACAAATTCTAATGGCTAAACGGTGCAACATTTTAACGAAATATTAACATTTCATTTAGCACATTGTAAAAATCTATTAAAATTCAGAGAAAAACTAAAAATCTCTTTTGAATTACGTTAGTTCTTTTTCAAATTCGTATGAACGAGTTTTACGTTAACAAATTTAAGCCAAATACCTGTTTCTTCCAATTCAATTCTCTAAAGAGACTTTTTTTTGGCATTTTAATATATTATTCATTATTTTATAAGTAAGCTATCGTGAAATCAGTATAGTAAAAAGAGTTTTCGTCCAGTACGGCTTTGGTTCAATTCCCTGTGACAAAAGCTTAATATCTGGCTGTTTTCTTCTATAATAATCTCAATCACTTTCTCCAATAATGTTCTAATGATTCGTTCTCCGGTGGAATCAGAAACTGAGAGCGTTTAATGTCTAGGAACTGGAAAGTAATTTACTGAGAGTTTTACTTAACTTTTCAGACGTTCTAAGGATTCTTGTTTCAAAATTATACATCATTTGAACGAAATATTATCATTTCAGTTAGCTCATTAAAAAAAATCGATTAAAATTCAGAGAGGAAAACATTAATCTCTTTTATTTAATGTTAGTTCTTTTTCAAACTCGTATAGACGAGTTTTTCGTTGACAAATTAACAGAAAATACCTGTTTCCTTCGAATCAATTCTCCAAAGAAATTTTCTCTCAGATATTTCATTATATTATTATTTATTTTATAAGTAATCTATCATGCAGTCGATATTGTAAAAAAAATAATCTTCGTCCAGTAGGGCTTTGATTCAATTCCCTGTGACAAAAGCTGAATGTCTAGTTGTATTCTGCAATCGTAGTTTCAACCATTCTCTCCAATTGTGTTTTAATGATTCGTCCTCCAGTTGAATCAGAAACTTAAAGCTTTTAATATCTAAGAACTAGAAAGTAATTTACTGAGAGTTTTACTTAATTTTTCAGAGGTTATAAAAGTTCTTGTTTCAAAATTACACAACATTTGAACGAAATAATAACATTTCATTTAGCACGTTAAAAAAATTCTATTAAAATTCCGAGAGGAAAGCAATGATCTCTTTTGTATAACAGTAGTTTTTTTTTCAAATGGATATAAATAAGCTTTTCATGAACAAAGTTATACAAAATACATACTTCCTCCTGTTCATTTCTCCAAAGAGAATTTTTCTCAGATATTTCAATGGACTAACCATCATAGACAAAGTAAACTATTATTTAGTAGGTATGATGGATCAAGAATTCACCTCGAATTCATTTCTTCGTGACAAAAGCTGAGCGTCTGGCTATACTGTACTTTTTCCTATAGTATTTTAATGAATCGACCCCCAGTTTGAATCAGAAACTAAAAGCGTCTAATGTCTAAGAACTGAAAAGTGAATTGCTGAAGTTTTACTTACTTTTCTTAGGTTCTAAAGGTTCTTGTTCCCAAATTACATAATATTTAAGAGAAATATTAAACTTTTATTTTGCACACTAAAAAAATCATACATTAACATTTAGAGAAAAAAAAACAAGAATCTCTTTTGTAAAACGTTAGTTCTCTTTCAAACGCATATAAACAAGTTTTTCGTGAAATAAATTCTAAAAAATAAATTACTAAAGTTTTACTTACTTTTCTGAGGTTCTAAAGGTTCTTTCTCACAAAATAAAAAATATTTGAAAGATATATTAAAATTTTATTTTACACATTAAAACATATATTAAAATTTAGCGAAGTAAACAAGAATCTCTTTTGTAAGACGTTTCTTTTTGGAACACATATAAGTTGGTTTTTCGTTAACAAATTTATGGAAAATACCTGTTTCCTATGGATCATTTCTCTTAAGTGATTTTCTCTCCGATATTTCACTTTCATATTTCATTTTCAGTATTTTATAAGTAAGTTATCGTTCAGTAAGTATGGTGAATATAGACTTCACCTATACTACGGATTCAATTTCTCGTGACAAAAACTGAGTGTCTCGTAGCATAAAGGCTTCGCCAATCATGCTTTAATGATTCATCTTTCAAAAGAATCAGAACCAAAACGTTTACTGTCTAAGAACAGAAGTTTTATTTTATTTTCTACCAAGTTCAAGGTCATAACACAACCAAATGTATATGCTAAGACGAAAAAACTTTTTTTAAAAAGAAATATTTTTGGAAACTACATTTATGAAAATAATTTTGACTTTTTTGGGTTGTTAAACTGAAATATGCGGGAGTTCGAATATGTTTGGAAAAATTAGATTTGTTTTCTGAAACTTAAAAAAATTATTCTGTCTACCTGTTATAGATTATTTTTTTAAAAAAAGTTTAAAGCATTTCTTTTTCGAAATTCTTCTTTTTAAATATATTATTGAATACTAAATTAAAAACCTTTACTCAAAACCAAAATTTTAAAATTAAGTTTTTTATTAACGTTTCAAGTAAAGAATCATTTGTCAGTAAAGTATAATTTTTTTTAACTCTTCTTCTCAAAGTGTTTATAAAAATTTTTTGAAAGAAGAATGGCGTTTTATCGATAAATTGCTAAGCCAACAATAATTACAAGAGGTTTAAGAAGTTTTATCATTTGTTTCCTTATGCTATTAAATGCTTACAATGAATTATCTTAAATATATTTTTACATATTTCTTGAGATTCAAAATATTATCTATTAATAAATAAAATTAAAGCAATTGACAACTAATTATTTTCTGATTTCATTTAATAAAACGAATTTTCAAAACTCTCTTAAATATATATTCTTAAAATTTGGCACAAAATGTGAGAAAATAATTCTTACAATATTTTAGTGTTATTTTTGTAAAATAAAAAACAATATTTTAAAATGTCATAAAATATTCATGTCCAATTACTGAATGTCTAATTATTAAAATATACTTTTGAAAAACATATTTTTTCAATAAACCCATATAAAATTACAAAAGATAACTTTAAAAACAAATCTAACAATACATTAAAAATGTGATGCTTTTCCTTCTAATTTAGTGATAAAGTGAACTATTATCACAGAATTGAGTCGAAAGAAATTCTCAAACCTTCAAGAGTTTTGCTTAATCTGTACTCTACATAAAATCTTTTTTGGAAACATTTTGATTTGATTTTTAAAGAATCTCGTATTTTTTTCAAAAATTGCTGTAATATAATTCAGAGTATTAGCCTAATAAGTATAATACCTAATAAGTCTAAAAATAGAGATATATATTTTGTTTCAAGGATGAGGAAATTCTTAATCATTAAAATAAATAAATAAATAAATAGTCAGTCTTAAATATATTTGCCTAATGATTTCGAACATTATTATAACTTTTATATTTTATTGTGTAAAATCGCTACCAGTAATAATACAAAAATATGAAGAAAAACCTTTAAAAAAATTATCTGGTATAATTAAGGAAATAAATGAAATCGATGATTATACAATTGATGTGACATGCCAATGATAAGCATTGCACATGGCCTAGCGTCTTCATATCGTTTGATTCTTAAATTTTAATTAATTTTAATATTTTTTCCAAACTATAAATATATTATTTAATTTTTTGCCTGAGAAATAAGGAAATTATTATTTTAGAAATAAATCTTAACCTTATTAATACACATAAATCAATTATATATATATATATANAACAATGCTAATATATATATATATATATATATATATTTACATCCCTATGTATAGTGGTACCTTCACACTCATTCTTCAATAAAAATTTTTATCCAAGGAGCAATTATTTAACCATTTATTGCATATGCTTAATTGCTGATCTTTTATCTTAGTAGTCAAACAGTCTGTTTTGTTACAACAATTATAAAATAAGAAAATATCCTGCTTTATAAATCATTCTAAAAGAAAAATCCAAACTATCTTCAGAAATTCCTGTTAATAAATTTGTGTTTCAAAAAACCTCCTTGGAGGATGTATCATAAAAATGATCCGTTATGTCATCTTTCTAAGTTTTTTTTCCACAATTCAAAAACTTCAAAGCTTCAAACTTAATTTTAACAAATGCCTATATATGAATTGATATATTCCTACCAATAATCGAAAAATATCAATTTACAATCTTTTACAAATGGTTACCTCTCTCAGGTTATGACAGGTTGCTATACAATATGCAGTTGTTATATGACAATTTTTGATATTCATTTATTAATTTTGCCGATTTTATATGATCATCTCCTACAATATTAGCAGTTGTTATACGGCCACTAATTATTAGGTAAAACGTTTCTTTGATATGACAGTTGTTGCGCGTTTTGTAGTTTTCCTATTAAAATCTTCTACACTATGACAAGTTGTTATACGATGTTGCTATATGGAAGACTTCAACAATAAATGAAATGTTTGTCTACCGTTATTCTTTGAAAGTTTATATCCAAATATGGGCAATGAAAGTGATTTTTGTGACACATTTTAAATTTAATTAATGGTTAACACACTATATTATTTAAATCATTTTCCACATTCCAGTTAACAACTACTTTAAACCATGTAGTTTTCTTGCTCCTTTCATGTTTTTTTACAGCTGAAAAATGACATTTTATCTAGAGCATCTAAAAACAATTTCTGACTAAACGAAAGAAAATTATGAGTTTCTTTAATTTTTTTCTTTAAGTAAAAATTTTAAATTTCATAGGGAAAAGAGCTTAGTTTTAATCTCTTTCTTTTGCTGTAGCAAGGAAATGAAGAAAAAAATATTTTCCCCGGTAAAATTTCTCAAAAAATATACTCTAGCTTAATAGTGAAAAATTGCTTCCAAAAGTAAAAGAAAAAATAACCACAACGTTTTTCACCGTCGTAAAGTTTTGTTGGAAAAAAAAATATTTTCTTATACGCCTGACGGAATAGGTGAATATAAACACTGGTTTTTCTCTTCTTTTTTTGGCAACTAAGTTTTACCTACAATAATCATTCTCATTAAAAATAATGTTATGCGTTTTTCTGAATATTTTTCTTGTCTGTTATATTTCGTTAAAATGCATTACCATTTATTCTACGAAAAAATATTATTTTGCAATTGCGAGATTATTATTACGTTTTTTAGTCCTAAGTCTGTTTAATAAATTTACCTTCAATGGTGTTTCTCTATCGAATTGACATTGTACAATTGTATATCAAAATAATTATTTCTTGTTCATTAAATTAAAAGGCTTTGTGATATTTTAATTGAATAAGTAAAGAAGGATTTTGAAGGTATGAATTTATGTTTAATATGTTTTGTAGATATTTTAAATTGAAAAAAAAAGAAGAATTGTCTTTTAAATTTATAGATATAAATTTTCAAAAAGTAAAATTAACAGAAATGTGTGTTTTTATAATATTTTTTTTTAACGGCAGGTGCATTAAAAAGTTTAAATAAATTTTTTTTATATATATAACAGCGTTCCACAGCAAAAAAACACAAAATATTTTTGCGAATAATGAAAATTTAGCCTTTTTATTGCCGATAGTCCAAAACATAAATAAGACGGTATTTTTTTAAGGGATATTAAGGATAAAAATATATCTAATGGTTAAACAAACGCTATCAGAAAAATATTAAAAATTATCAATTAATATATATTTGAATTTAAGTGCTTTTATTAACTTGGCATTCCATATGTTTCACGCTTTTAAGGGTAAAGTAAATTAGTTATTTTATTGTTAAGTTAAGATTTTATTTCCTGTATCTTAATTAGTTTTTAAGGTTTCATTTCGAGTATAAAAACGAAAAAAGAAATAAAAAATAATGTAAAAGTATGCTTACTAATTCCTTATATAAGATCATTTTTTCAGTGTTTGACAATTTGTATAGCCTCAAAACTTTTTTTGCACTCGAAAAAAATCAATAATCGCATTTCTGTTCGAAAAAGTTAAATATTTTGAAATGCATAAGGCTATATTTTAAATTAATGTAAATAGAGAATTAAATATTTCAGTATTCACATTGAAAATAATTCATTCATAAATAAATGTTTAGAATGCTTCAATAAATATTTTAACGCAATTTAAAAAAAATGAATATTTATAAAAGTGCAAAGGTTTTCAAATTTAAATCTCCATTCTTTTAAATTCAAATACCTACTTTTTAATGCTTGCTATTATGATAGTTTTGACATGTTATATAATTACCAACCAGACTCAGGGTCAAAGAAGTGGACTGGCATCAGAAAGGTTTTAGGTTCGAATCTCATGTTAATTTTTAAATAATTTGGTTTAAGCTTTAAGGACAAAAAGTACGTTGAAATTAAAGTAAGCCTAATAACGTATATGATAATCTCTGATGTGGTTCAAAATAGATTATAAACAGAATTTTATGATCAGTTGATCGTTAAATAATTATTAGTTGACATAAAATAATGAATAGTTTTGCACTTACATTGAAATAAAAAGTTAGCCGTTACGTTTTTTAAGAATTAACTGATTTATTTATTTAAAGAGGGAATAAGAGTGATTAAATTTATGAAATAAAGGAAATTTGAAAGCTATGAATTGTATACTACCTGTGATGGTATCACTATATTTGAAATTTATAAAAGCTAGCGCTGAGTAATTAACAAGTTCTTGCATAAACCTTTTCTTTAAAATATTTAAAAAAATATTTTAAAATCATATTCTGCCTCAGAAATATTTGTAAGAAGAAATGTATAGGGGACAGTAGGGTTAATTGTAACATTTCTTACTTAACTATTTTTAACTAACAAAAAATCCAATATATTATTAGTTTTAATTGACAGACGAGTAAAGTAGATTATCCTCTACTAGAAAAATAAATAAATACCTTATTTTAAATGTTATTATATTAGTTATTAACAATTTTTGATAGTCGTGCACTTGTTGCAATCGTCCCCACTTACGGGGTCAATTGTAACAGTTCATAAATTCAACTAAAACACAGTTAATTATACATATTATCGTAGTTGTGATACATTTTTTATTAATCAAAATAGTAGTGATATTTCAGGAGTAAAAATAATAATGAGCAGAGACCTAAACTTTAACTTTAAGGGGTTAAAATTTTAATTTATACTGTGAAAGGGGACAAATAAAATAATGCACATACAACATAATATAAATGATATAGGAAACTATTGGTGGTTCTTAAAAAGTTAAGTAATGGCTTGTGAGCATAAGATTATTAATTTTCAGCTGTTACAATCGTCCCTTTACTTATTGTTACAATCGTCCCCAAGACGCCATTTCAGCTTCATTTGTTAAAAGTTATGCTAGTTAATTAACAAGACTAATCTTTTTTTTAAATGTTAATTAAGGTGTCCACTTGCATATTAGGTTATAAATTTTTATTTGTTTAAGCAAAATTACTTTGTTACAATATAATATTATAATACCAAATAAAGTACTTACGTAGCGTGAAAATATCTTTTGAGATGTAACTCTTTCAAAAGTACATAAAAATGGTTGCCATCAGGGGTGTGCATGTAGATTTATTAAATACACCTTGTGCACCACCTAGAAACCAAATCTAGAACCAGACACTCGAAATTTTTGCTGTGTTACAATCGTACCCTGTTACAATTGACCCCCACTCTCCCCTACATAATATTTTATCCACTGTTAGAATTGTTATTCTAAAATTAATGTAAAATAGCCGGCAGCAGTCTGTCCATCCAAATAACCATAAAGTTTATGGTCAGGAATTTTTTTTCACCTTACGGTTTTGTAGGTTTACTATAGGCAGTTATGATTACAAAACCATGAAGGTTTGTAAGCATTTACATCTTATATGGTTTCAAAACTGAGGAATTGAAATTTATTTGGACATTGAAGATAAGTTTTTATTTAGGTAGCAGACATTGGAGTTAGGTTGCCGCTGAATTGCGTCAAATGAATCGTTGTACTTTGATTAATTAGTTTATGTGGAGAAGCCATCTATAGCGAGAGGTGAGAAATACTATACTTTATTTTATTTTAAGCAGCTGCTGACATCCATGCATGGGGGAGATTTTGTATTCTGAAAGTCCGGAATCACCAATTGAGGAGTTTAGGACAATGGAACCTTTTCGCGTGTTGTGGGAAAGGAAGAAATATAATAGTGTCAAGGCAGGGATTCGAACCCCCATTCAGCAGGTCATGAGATTGATAGACACGCCCATTCAACTCTAGTATGTACAAGTAGCAAGAAACCTTGTGATTTCGTGAAATAGATCTAATTGGTTCTGAAAGTAATTCTAGTTGTTTTACCGTATTAGGTGAAAGCTGTCAATAAACGATATTTCACGCAATTTGCAGTTTATATACCATTTTTTATGGTTAAGTGACTGTTTTAATTGAATATGGTTAAATAAAAATTAAGTAAACTGTTATTTAAATATATTTTCTGTCAAAATTTTTTTAATTCATAACCATCGTTAAACAGTCGACCCAATTTTGGGTTTAAGACTACCAATGTTTAACTCGGTAGCCTTGTGATTTCCAACCCAAGCCAGAAGAATAGTTAAATCATTGATCAAATATTGGTAGAAATTCGTGGAAGACTTTTTTGATGAAACAAAACCGCAATAGCGTTACTTGGGGCGGAAAACCACGAAAACCTCTCACGATTAGTCTAACGACAAGAAGACTCTAACCCATGATCCGTCTACCATTGAGAATATTTTACGTCAGCACAGTAGTCTGTGCAACGCAGGTGCGAAATATGAATTGACCCGCCATCGAAGGGATTCGAACCCAGTGCACTTCATTGGAAGTAGAGTACTCCACCCCCTGAGCCACCACAGCTTTCTGAGAAATTTTCAAAAATGTGGGGATATTAAGTTGGTTTCTGAAACGCTAATCATGCTATGTTGATTGACTCAAATTATTTTTTTCAATCTCTAAAGCCTAATGCTAAAAAACTTACTAGTTATTATCTAGCGTTTTTCTTAGATAAAATGCTTATTCTCTGAGAAATTTCAGTTGTTTACGCTGCCACGATGATTTATCTTAAAAACATTCTCATGACATTTATTGGGGTGTAGCGTCGAAAAACAGAGAAAGCAAAACAGATGATAGCAATCAGTTTCACGAATCATCAACATCAGACAAGGCATTTTTGACAAGAGTTCGTGCCACAAGAGACTCATTCTTCAACTAAAATGATTCTTTCCTGCAAAATGCGAAGTGCTAAAAAATGAGACAATCGAGTCTCTTTTTTTTTGTTGTTAAGTGTTTTTTGTTTGATACTTAGAGATATTTTTCTTGCACTTTCGAAAATTCTCCTCAAGTATTGATATAATATTTTCCCCCCTTATATCTTTCCGCCATGATGAAGACTGTGATGCATCGCTTGTACCTTACTTTTTTTGTAACAGGAAACTCTGAAGTTAAGTTGTACAGGTGCCTTAGACTCAAAGGTGAATCTTACTTTTACTTAGTTGTATTTTTAATATTGTAGGATCGTTAAAGAAACTAATTAGAATTCTTTAAAATAGCTTTTAGTTAAAAAATGTTTACTTATTTATTTTTTTTAAATCACATATAACGTTGAATTATGAAATAATGTGATGAATTCAGTCATTTTCTCACATAATAACAGAGTATTTTAAGCAGATTCTAAGAACCATTCAAACTTTTGAATTAAATAATAGAATCACATGAATATATTTCACTTTGTATAATATGTTTTCCTTCTAGATACCATGAGTCCATATCATTGGAAGCCTTAACATAAAATTGAGAAAACTGTGTTTCATTTTAAATCTTATCACACCCGTTACTCTTGCTAAATCAAATTATTGTATGGTATGGTTCCAGATCAAATTATGGTAAAAAGAATTGGAACCCCGAGTATTCCTATATTTCTCCTTTAAGTTAATTTTTACTGTAAATAAATTTTAGGGAACAGAAAACTGATATATCGTAATGATTACAGTAATATTTACTGTGAAATCAATTAATTACTAAAGAAGTTAAATATTACTGCAAAAAGTGTGGTATAAAATTTTATGGAATAAATAGATTTTAAGGTAAAATGAACTTTAAGGATGCCTTACTTAGGATGACAGTACTTTTTACTGTAATTTAATCTAGAATTTTTACAGTGTACTTATTGCAAAATTACTTAATATATTAGATATGTGTGGGGCGGAATTATCGACAATGCCAACCTTCATCTATCAAAAGGTACCTTGTGATTGAATCAATTTGGCATGTCTTATATACCAGTGAATTGATGTTTAATAATAGTAGTGGTAGTAACGCCACAATGCCCCCCCACCAGAATTTTATTAGGGATTTTCGATGAACGGATACCACTAATTGCTGCACTTGGGAAAGACCGGAAAAGCTGGATTAAGGTCACCGGGTTTTTTGAGAGCTGAATGTGAGAGGTGTATTAACATCATGGTCGTAGTCGCTCCTGTGTTGCACCCAGGAGTCGAGTGTATGCAGGCTGACGTTGTGTATGATCGAAACGAGACTGAGTAGCAACAGCGCGAGCAGGTGGACAATGTCGCAGTTACAAGTAGCAAGTCACCTATTCAATGTGGACCATTTAACGAAGTAAGCGTTACCAGATAGTAGTGGGCGTTACTGTCAAGATAGGTGTGCTCATATCACGTCTGTAAGTCACCAATGTGGGAGAAGACCATTAGACAATGCCATCCTTCATCTATTAAATGGTACCTCGTGATTGAATCAAGTTAACATGTCTCATATACCAGTGAATTGATGGTTAATAATCGTAGTGGTAGTTACGCTACACATAGTTAAAACTAGGCGGCAAAAGTTTGTGTGAAAAATAGATAATATTTTTAAATTTTATTCATATTAAAATCGCTTATTCGTAGTAATGAATTTTTGCCCATAAATGGATATGTTAAAATGTTCCCAATTCATCTTTTGTCTACGAGGGGCAAGAATGAAGATATTCCTGTCAAAATTCGATGTATTTTAAATTTCTAAGTGAGAGGTACGTAAGTTTATTGACAGTCTTTACAAAATATTTGAAACAGTGTCAATGATTTAGTATAGAGCTGACTAATCACTTGTGTTGCAAAGTTCTAAAATAATATGTTGATTTTTAATATGTTGATTTTTAATCAACATATTGAATGATAATAATGATAATATGTTGATTTTTAAAATTTTTTTAAATATAGGATCTTTCAGTTGCTAGAACAAAAACATTATTTACTAATACTATATCTATTTTTAGTTGTTCATATATCACATAATTTTTATAATTTGTCTACAATTTGAACAAAAAATACAGAAAACAAATTTTATTTTTTTAGCATTTTAAATTATTTAGTAAAATAATGAAAAAGAAGAGATGCTTTAAGTTTGTCATTTAAACTTAGAAAATAACTTACTATTTTAGTATTAAACTTAAAATATAATAAAATCCTAGTAATTAAAATGAAAGGAAATGTTCATTTGATCGAAAATTTTGTTTCTTTTTTTTTTGCAGCCTTTATATCTATATTTTTAGAATCTCCCTATTATATTTTGAGATTCCGTTTAACTTATTAAGAAAAGCGCATTTTTGGAAAGAAACTTTTATAGTTGCGTTAAATTTGCATTTTGAAACATTACTTTTTTTAAAGAAATAGAGATGTCGCAATATTATCGTGTTATGTCAAAATAATATTCACTTAAAACTCAATTAAAGTTTACAACCCAAGCTGGAATGCATATTAATATAAAGCATATTTTTTGCAACTGTATCTTTATTTTTATTTGTTTATTAAATTTCATGGAATCTTAAAAAGAAAAGATATTTAAAATTGTGGGTGAATTTTAAGTTAGAATTAAAGTAAATTTAACTTGCTGACGCTTTTAAACAAAATGCATTTAAATTGAATATATCTTCTTTCATGCAAATCTTTCTTCTAAATTCCCCTTTTAAGAAAATGAACTTTTAAAAATCTCCATTCCAAAACATTCGAGGGGAAGCCATAAATTTTCCACAGAACATTTGAGCATAAAATGTAGGACAGCTTTATGTTTGAGAATCAAAACAATGCTCAAAAGTAATTTATTTTGTAGAATTAAAGAAAGAAATCAAAATGGAATGCCTCGATATATCACATTTTACAATTTCTCTTATTTTAAGGCTTTGATTCTCTATGAAAATAGAATATGAATAGATATTTTTTAGTTAGAATTTTTTTAATATTTATTTGGACTTAATTAGTTTTTTTTTTATTTCGTCATAATGGGATATTATGCAAATTACTTTTATTGCTAATTTATCATTTCATGTAGAGAATATTTATTTTTGCAGAAGTAAATTTAATAAAAAGCAATTTATTTTACAAAATTTAAGAAATAAGTTAAAACTAAACTTCTAGATATATCCCATTCTGATTTCTCTTATTTTAAGGCTTTGATTCCTTATGAAAATAAATTATGAATATATATTTTTGAATTAGATTTTTATTTCTAAACTTAATTTTTTTTCCTCTTATTTCATCATAATGGAATATTATGTAAATTACTTTTATTAGTAATTTATAATTTTATGTAGAAAATATTTATTTTTGTAGAAATAAATTTAATCAAAAGTAATTTATTTTTTATAATTAAAGAAAGAAATCAAGACGGAATGCCTCGATATATCACATTTTGCAATTATTCTTATTTTAAGACTATGATTCCCTATGAAAATAGATTTTGAATTGACATTTTTAGTTAGATTTTTTAAAACTTAATTATTTTTCTTTTATTCCGTAATAATGGAATATTATGTAAATTACTTTTATTGGTAATTCATAATTTTATATCGAAAGTATTTCTTTTTTATCGAAGTATATTATATTTTAAATAATTTCTTTCGTAGAATTAAAGAAAGAAATCAAAATAGAATACTTCGATATATCGCACTTTACAATTTCTTTTGTTTTGAAGCTTTGATATTCTATGAGAATAGAATAAATGGATAATTTTTATTTAAATTTTCTTATTTTTTTAAACCTAATCGTATTATTTTTATTTTGTAATAAAAGAATATTATGAAAATTCTGATTTCTAGTTCCAACTTTTTTATGTTTCAAAGTAGTTAATTAGAAACTTAGAACACTGAGAAAAGAGTAAGAAACTTGAAGAATACTTCAAGAGTATGCTCAAATTTAAGGTGTTCTTAGCTACAAAGAAACACCAAATAATTTTATCAAATGTAATGGTTACAATTTTATGTTTCACAATTTCTCTGAAATTTTTACAAAACTAACAATTAAATATTGTTTTATAATGCGTGATGAAATTTGGAGAAAAATTCGTTAATTCTATCATGCTACATTAGACCATGGCATAAAAACCCTATATTAGGCTAAATATTCTTCTCAGTTTGGTATTTTTTACTAAATCTGTGAATTTTCAGAAATCGAATTTTAAATATACGACTTTAAATGTACGAATTTTAAATATACGACTTTTAAAATTTGATTTTTCAAGACTGATTTCACTCAAATTTTATGTTACCCTCAAATGAAATTTTTTAAAATTATGTAAGAAATTGTATACCTTACAATTTAAACCTTTTTACAATTATTAAATAAAATTTTAAAAAATAATAAATATTTAATAAAACTTATTTTATGCATCTTTGGATTACGAATTTTATTATTGTGTGCAAAATTTTTTTCAAAAGTTCTCGAAGATTTAAAAGTTTTCGAGATACGGTGATATGAGGAAAAAGTGAAACTAACATTAGGGATCTAAATTTTGGACAGCACTCCTGACAAAATTTTTCGGTCCATATTCGCTAAATTGCTTCTAGCCCCAAGTTTTAGCGATCGAAGATGTAAATCTGTCGAAGAAAATGTGCATTTAATCAGATAAAGTACGTTTTGGTGTCTTATTTTGTAACTTAAAATATCATCTTCACTTATTAATTAAAATATTAGAGGTCATCCCATCGAACCATTTAGATTGGGTGCCTGAATGGGAAGGTTGGATCATTAGATCAAAAGTTATGCAAGACCGTCTGTTGCGTACTGTACATAGTCAAATACATTGCACAGGTATATTGCTTAAACAAGAATAAAATACTAATTTGCTTAAGTAACTGGTGAGTTAACTACTGACTACATATATTTTATTAAAAAACCTTTTAATTTTCTTAGTTAACTTAACTTAATAAATTTTTAAAACTCTTTAATACTTCTCATTATAAAACACGTATTATCTAATATGAATTACAATTAATTGTTCAGAAATATGTTGAATTAAGAATTTAAAAGCAATGTTCAACATAATAACAATCGTTATAAAAATTTGTAAAACATTATTGACAAATCAACTATTTTAAACAAATACATTTATGGAAACCTGCTACAGGAAAAATTCTTTATTTACCAATGTAACAAAAGTGTCGTTTTCAATTGGAACTTTTGAAATATTATTATCAAATAAAAGGAACAAACGAATTTTAATATCTGGGTTCTTTTGATACTATATTTTTACTTGTTACACAATAACCTTAAAATTTTCATTTGGCAGAATAACTACTCCTTTTATTCGAACTATACTACAACTATATTACAGAAAATTTAAAAGTGATTATTTTCGATGTTTACATATATATATATATATATATATATATATAGCACAATAAAAACAAAACCGAACTAAAAACGGAAACAAAAAGAAAACGGAAGTAAGGTAATAGTAGATAATATCAAGCGCTAAAGCTGCTTTAAATATGATCACTATAACATAGCACAAAAAAACAAAAGAGAAAAACGAAAATAATTAATAAGTTTTATTAACTGCGCATAAGCTGCAAGTATATANTATGTATATATATATATATATATATATATATATAACATAAAAAGGTTCAATTAATCTTTTTAGAGCAAAATAAATAAATACAAAAAAACACGAAGAAAATTAAGAAAAATAATAATAAAAAAATAACAAGCAACTGGGGAAAGAAAATAATCTGGAAAAAAAAGGGATAAATTTTTTTTAAAAAATCAGAAAATAAAAGATATAATCTTTTCATCAGCCCACACGATTATATCGGCAAAAAAGAGCAGATATAACCGTGTGGGCTGATAAAAAGATTATATCTTTTATTTTCCAGATTTTTTAAAAAAAATTATCCTGTTTTTTCCAGATTATTTTTCCCCCAGTTGTTTGTTATTTTTTAATTATTTTTTTTCTTTTTCCCTCTTTTTTCATATGTCGGCAATTTTCCTTTGTCTTATCTTCACTTTGAACTTATATTAGGCATTCTACGCCAAAAGTTATACTTTCTTACTTTTATGTTTACGAATGAAATTTGAAGAAACATTTTCATTTCAAACTTACATTACATTACATTTGATAAGGAGAAGTTTTGAAATATTTAACCATCATATTTTTTCTTCCTTTCCGATGTATAAAAAATATTTCCATACGAATGTTTGAAAGAAACAGGGTATTTTATAAGTAAATATGGAGATTTGAGTTTAAATCTTAAGAATTGATCCAGTATCTAGGGAGTTGTAACCTTTAATAACTTGAGCTTAAATCCACTTTACATTCATTCACTTTGATGTCACCTTTCTTTGTATTTTTTTTTTCACCAGACATCCATGTCAAATATAATCTGTTCTTACCATGAAAGAAGTCACAACGTACAAAAGTTTACTCTCTGAATTATTCATGATAAATCGCCTAAGATTGACATCTCGTTTTTATTCCTAAAAAATTCTGGATATTGATTCTTTTTCTATCCTAAATCAGGTTAAAAAGTTGAGTAGCATTTAAAGAAATCCAAGTAATATTTTATATTTTCTTTTACTTTACGAAAAATAAATGCAATGTATTTACGTTAATATTTGTTTTCTTTTCAAAAATTACTTTCAATATTAGTTTATTAGTTCAAACACCATAATAAATATAAATATCTTCTAATAAATATGAATTTCCATATCTGGTACTAACCTCCCTTTTAATAAAATTTTTATATCTTTCCTTTCAATATATTAGTTTTGTCGCGCATCCCGTAATCAAGTGTTCCCCAACCTTTTTATCACCGTGGGTTTGTCAATGTTTGATAATTTTACCACGGCCTACAGGGGAGGGGGGGACGTTGATTGTTTATATTTTAGATCATTTTTAATTACATATATTAATTTTAATATGTAATATTTTAATTTACATATATTAATATTAATTTACATCAATTTTAATTTAATTGTATTTAAACATGTCTTCAAAACAAAATACAGTTACAGCAGAAAATAAATGCAAAGTGATTTAGCATTTTAACTTACTAGAACGTTAAATCAATGAGAATCCTAAGCTTGTTTCTTTGCAATGAGACGGTTCTATCTGGGGGTAATCAGAGACAATGATACATTGCAAAAATTAATGTCACTACCTTCGAGGGCCCTTTTTTTGTAAATAAATAAAATAAATAAAATAAATTAAATTTTAATGGAACACAGATACTTTTAATTTGGGGTATAAATTCAGTTTCAATGAAATGGGCGGCCTGGTACCATTTGATCCACGGACCGGGGGTTGGGGAACACTGCCGTATTCCACTTCACATTTTTGAAGTAAAAGGAGATGTTATTTATAACTGAAAGGTAAAATGTTCATGTATCAAATACTATTATTTTCAAAAAAGTAATAAATACGCCATGTCTGTTTTTAATTAGTCTGCACAGATAATATATAAGTTTGATTTCAATTGAATAATTATTGATGAGATCCGAAAGATATTTATGGCTACATTATTTCTAAAGCTTCAAAAAATAAGAATATGTTAATTAGGATGTCACATAAAAATGAATTGAATATTATTCACCTTATTTTATCCGTGATCTACTAATGACTACACTCCGATAATTTTTAGATTTAACAATAATGTCCCAATAAATATCTTTTTAACTACTATTTTCTCAGTATACATTATTCAATTGAAAATGATATCATAGATTAATCATAGATCATAGATTGATCAAATGATCATAAATTAAATGAAAAATATATGATATAATTTTAATTAGATATCGATTGATTTGATCATAATTTTAAAAAGGAATTTTATTGTAAAATAATTATTAAATTTTAAAAATTTAGGATTTTAGCCAATAAAAGATCTCATCAAAATTTAGATGAATAATATTTGATTTATTTCAACTCTAAATTACAAACTGCTTTAAATTTTTTAATTCCTAAAAAAAAATATATTTCTTTAAAAAAATACCCTTTTTTAAAAAAAAACATCTTTTTTTAAAAAAAAATCATATTTTTATAAAAAAAAATCATATTTTTAAAAGATAATTTTTTTAAAAAAATTCATTTACTTTTTTTAGATAAAAGATTTATTTTTAATTAATTTTTTTTAATGAAATTTTTTTTTAAATCTTTTTTTTAAAAAAAACTCATTTTTTAAAAAAAAAATATTATTTTAAAAATATTTATTTTAAAAGAAGTTATTTTCTAAAAATATCTAATATTTAGAAGATTTAAGGAAAAAATCAACCGTGTTTTTGAATCAATTGAAACGAGATATTTCAATAATGGAAAAGTGCAGGTCTGTTTTAAACATTTTATTGAAATATACTGTTAAGGTGAAAGATTGAAACAACAAATCTACACTTATCACGACATACTGTTAGAGAGACACTAAATAAAAACTTCTTACCAAATATTTCAAATGGATAATATAAGAAAGTGTTAAACTTGTAAAAGAAAAAGTAACATTTGGTCTCTAAAAGCTGCGAACAATCTTAAAAAAAAAACACTTCCTCGGAACTATCCATCTTGCTTATACGAAAAGTTGGAAAACCTTTAAGTGAATTTCGGTAGAGTTGGTGGTACCATTTACTTTATGATGTCCACAATACATAGATACGGATATTAAATGGTAAGACAAGTGGTGTATGTTTCGAGAAAAGAAATTTAGCAAAAGAAACAGTGCTATTACTTGAAAGCTCTGGTTCTCTGCAAATAGACAACATACGTTTTAAAGCACTTAAAAAATTAAATTTTTTTGTTAGCACACTCCAAAAAATTCAAGCAGTCAAAGTTCTAAATTTATGGTCTTCCGCAGGTAATGCTTTGTAGGAATGTTACTTTTTGCAAACAAAAGTTACATAAAAAATAAATAAGTAATTGGTTAAGGATTTTCAACTAAATGTTTTTTTGAATTTACGTAGCAAACTTATGGCAAGCCGAAAACACCCTTTTAGTTTTTTTGGATCATAGTGGACAATAATAACATTCAAATTTGGGGCAAATGTAAAAAGGTGCTAAATTCAACCATAATGTCATGTAAATTGATATTTCTTAAATTTTATTGTTGATTTTATTGTTGTTATCTATGCGTGCAGGACATAGGGTTCCTAGAAACACAGATTAACCTATTTAAACAATTGAGAAGGTTACAAAAAATTTAGCAGGATTATGGAATCGGGACATCAATTTAATGACTTGAGGAGTTCTTATCTTTACGTTGTTTTAGACCGAAACGATTTGTTTGTCGTATCAGGGCAAACCGAGTTTGCTCCAATCGAAGAGTGCAAGAATTGTGAGTTCACAATTGAGGAGTGTATGAGAAAAGCGTGTTGGTTGCTTGCTGATATTGCACCAAAAATCTCCGTACCCACAGTTGGATTCTCTAACCACCACGGGAAAATGCTTCAATCGAGGAGCGCAAGAATTGCGAGTTCACAATTGAGGAGTGTGTGAGAAAAGCATGTTGATTGCCTGCAGATATTGCACCAAAAACCTCCGTACCCACAGTTGGATTTTCTAACCACCATGGGAAAATGCTCCAATAGAGGAGTGCAAGAATTGCGAGTTCACAATTGAGGAGTGAGTGAGGAAAGCAATATGGTTGCTTGCAGATATTACACCAAAAAAACCTTCATACCCACAGTTGAATTCTCTAACCACCCTGGGAAAATAGATATTGTCAATGGTTACTTACCAAAGAACTCCTCCGCTCGAAAAGTCATATGTGGTAGCTTAGCATATAGAAGATTTTAGACTAAAGGCAAATTGAACTCAGTACGAAAAAATAATTCCGCAATGATTTCCTCCGATTTTAAAAAAGGATTATCTCAATAACGATGCTTTCAACGACCACAATTAGCATGATAGAAATAAGGTGCCATCTCATGTTGCTATTTCTTAGCTGGTTAACAAAATTTTTCAGTCATCGTGATTTTCTTCAAGATGGAGAACTCTCAGAAATATTGTTGTTAACTAAATAATCGCATAATGTTTTTGTTGTACGGAAAAATCTTAGTTAATCATAAGTAAATTGTTTAACATTTCAAAAGATATAAAAGTAACTTATTGCTTGTTGATACAAAAGGTGATAACCTTGGATCCACGACGAAATATATAAGATATTCATACGAAAAAGTAGCTTGTCATTGGCGTCCTAGAAAGTCAAGAAAATACTCCAATGATATCTATTCACAAGGATATTAAGACAACATGCCATGAAAAAGTAATACATGTCATTATCTTTAGATTCATGTGGCTAATCAAAATCATCGAAAGGACAAAAGTCGACAGTTAAGTTCTGTACACTTTCAAAATTCTTTCAGGAATTCTTCAAGAATTGAATGTTAGAAAACTCATATTCTACCCTTTTAATGCATTTTACCATTCAGTGAGTTTTATAGTTAAGTTTCATCAAAAATACAACAACAAAAAAAGCCACACTACTTAATTTACTAAGCTTTGTGTGAAAATTTGACTACTTTTTTAGTCTGAAATGTATGATTTTATTCCAAAGAGGAAATTTATGTAGCTGTAAATGTTAACGATTCCCAGAAATAAATGGGTTAAAACACTTTATGTTTGAAAAATTAAAATATAGGAGTACATTCATTTTTCAGGAAATTATTCAAAATTCCTAGAATTTCATAATTAAAACTTAAAAACCTAGGTTATCAAAAAAAAATTCAGATTGATTCTCATTTTAGAAAAAAAAGCACTTAGCACCTTTAGAGAAGGGTGATTCATAAAAGCATTCGTACAAAATCAGAATTAGGATGAATAAAAGGAAAACGGTAGCTTAAACATACTTACTTTGCTCTTTCTCTAATCAATGTTAGTTTAATCACATATCTAATAATGTTATTAGACATGTGATTCACAACAAAACAAGATAATTTTTATGTTGAACTATGGAGTTGTGAAGTACATAAATCAATTTATTATAGCCCCACCCACAAATATACTGCTAAAAATTAGTTTTGTTACCAGTTTTATCTTTTTTTCCTGATTAATAATGCTTTATGCTGACGTGTATTTGTGACAGTGAAATGGTCAATTAATCATTAAAAAAGTAATGATAAAAAGATAAAAGTTATAATGAAGGAAAAAAAGCAATCATTAAAAAAAGTTGTCTCGAAACTTGCTGAGTGAAGTCACTCAGTTGATAAACTAGTGAAGGAAAATTAGATAATGATAGCTGATTTTGAATATAACTCTTTTTTAAACGTAAATTGAACATTTCTTTCAGTCAAGGGTTTATACTCTGGGCCAATTATTGAAAAATGTTTTCTTTTTTAACGATACAAATCTTTTTGAATTCCAACTATATGCAGCAAAGCCAGCTAATGAGATGCCTTTTTTAAATAATTAATAACTATATTCTTATATAAGAAACGGAGTAACAGTATAAACTTAATCTGATAGCCATCAAAACCAAATTTTTAAATTAAAATAATGTCACATTTAAACCTGGCTAAAAGTTTAGACATATACTTCTTTTCTACTAAGTGAAGAGTATAATAAATCAACATTCAGGTGAAAAGAATTTTCCCTGAATCGCGTGACCAACCAACTTTAATGGAAATATGTAGTTCTTATTCTTTGTAATTTATTTTTATCTTAGAAATTGAAGAAACACCTGGATAAAGCTCATCAGCAGAACTACATATTTGTCAATTTATAAAATCTTTCAATATTCAGTTTTTAGTTTGTTGTTTTTTTTTATTCGTTTGTAACTTTTAGTAAAAAGTGTGTTTTTGAATAGCTGGCGAAGAGAAACTTTTGGCAAAACTACAATACCTGAATGATAAAGACATTTCTGGTGAACAAAAAGCTTAATTCTGATAATCAAACCAAATTATATGGTACTTAAAACCATTCATTTAGGTAATTTTTCATTCCTAATGGCAACGGTATAACGGAAATTCTGGTTTTAAAAATTATAGTTTTTATTACCAGACAGTTAGTAAAACTACAAAAAAATGAATTTAAATGCATGAATGTGGTTTATGCCATCCCTAACGAACCATGATAAAATAGCCAAATTTTTCCATTTATTGTCCAATTTTACCATTTACTCTGCAATTTGCCTCTTACCAAATAAAATGGTAATAATATGTTTGCACTTCTATGGTTAATTTGAAATAACGATTTATATAAATGGTTTATAGGAGTTAGATAACTACTAATAATTTCTTATTCTAATATAATTTCTCAAATATAAATAGAGGTAAAGAGACATGAAAATAATTGAATTAAATGTTTGATTAAAATGTTTCAAGGACACCAAGCTCAATGGGTATATCAAACTATGTTGTCTATTTTATACACCTTTTATATGGTTAGGTGGGATTCATTTCTTCATTTATAAACCTATGTAGGTTTCGTTGTAAATATAAAGAACGCTCAAAAATTCGTTTCAATTTTAAAAACATATAGCACATATATTTACATCAAAAATATACTTTATTTTAAACACTACACTATACACCAGTGTTAAAGTGGTATTCATCCACGGAGTCTGTTTGATACGAAACTACTACCAAAAGTTTTAACCCATAAGAGGCCGCTATGTAAAATGACAATAATGGAATTGAGAACCACGAGAAATCTTGATTTTTATGGAACTAACCCCGCATTTCCGTTACATTAAGAGGAAAGCCACAAAAGCCACCCACTGTCAGACCGGTAACCAGGGGATGATAACCTATGAACAGCTGCCCCAATTTTGAGTTTCAGACTACCAATTAACTCCATGGCCTTGCAATTTTGAAATAAATCTAAAAGATAAAGCAACTCCTGGTTCGCATATTGGGAGAAATCTGCCGTCGTAGAGGATTTTTTGAGGAAACACACCCGTTCTATCAAAAAAGATTACATTGAAAGACATTAAGAGGAAAATTACGGTTAGTCTGACAGCAACGGTTAGTCTGAGAGCAATGGTTAGTCAGACCGAAAGGTAATTCGTATCGACCAATCATCGCTGGGATTTGAAACCGGGTTCTCTATACCTTGAGCCACCATGGCCAGTTTATTCACTAAACAATTTCAAATTAATTAATAATTTATAGTAATTTAATTTTTCTTTTCATTAATTTATATACTTTTTAGTTTATTATTATTTATTTCACTTATCTCGCGATTCCACCAAAAGAATGTTGATCATTTTGGGTTCCATATCCGAAAAAATAAATAGGAATTGTTGATCTAGGCTACTCCGTATAAATTTTTTTCAAATGTTTAGTAGACTGCTTTTTATGTAATTATTTAATTTAAATTTCCTGAAATATTCCTAGCGCAAGCAATTCCTCAAATAACGCACATAGCTTTAATGAATTGCACAAGTTTAGAAGTCTCCCTATTTATATTTGAAATTATAAATCACTCTAAGATTGATTTATTCATTCTAACTTCATTATAATATATGTGTAGCGTATCTACCACTACAAAATTGCAACTACAATTCACTAGTATATAAGACATGTTAACTCGACTCTATGTCGGGGTACCTTTTCATAGATAGATAACGGTTGACATGGTCGATAACTCCATCCCCCACATTGGTGACCTTCGGACGTGTTGTGAACACACCTACATCGGCAGTAATGCCCACTTCGATATGAACACGCTTACCTAGACAGTAACGCCTACTTCGATGGATGATCCACATTGAACAGTTGACTTGCTACTTGTGACTGTGGCATTAACCACCTCCTCGCACTGTTGCTACTCAGTCTCGTCTCGATCACGCACAACGTCGGCTTGCATACTTGTGATTACTCGACTGCTAACGGCAACAGAGGAGCGACTACGACCGTGAAGTTAATACACCTCTAACATTCAGCACTAAAAAAATACGGTGATCTTAATACAACTCTCCCGGCTTCACACAAAACAGCAATGAATCAACTAGTGGTATTCGTTCATCGAATTCTATCACAGATATAATTCTAGTGGGGGAGTACTGTGGCATATCAACCACTACAAAATTACAACTACAATTCACTAGTATATGAGACATGTTAACTCGACTCTATGTCGGGGCAGGGCTAAAGAGAATACAAGGGCTAGTTCACTCCGCTCTTAGAGCTGAAGCTACGATTGCTCTTAACCTAAAAGATAAAAAG
>NC_092213.1:43733874-43741159 GCF_043381705.1 Parasteatoda tepidariorum
GACAGAATAAACGTATTGCTGTTTTATATTAACTGTGTCATTTCGGAATCCATTCTTTACATAGTTGTTCATTTACTTTAGGGAACACGCGAAAAATTATACTTTTTCCTTTTGTTTTTATATCAGAATTTTTGCAAGTTGCAATCGCGCAAACTGGCATTTCGATAATAGTTTTAAATTCTTGTAAATTTACTGCAAAAACTGAGGAAAGTCATTATAGAAAATAACAAATGTCTTAGAATATCTCGCAAAAAGAAATGATCCAATATTAGTTAGAGCTAGTAAGGCCAAACGCTCCGTTCGTGAAGTAAAAGTGCGAGCTTTGCGCCAAAGTGACGTCATTAGAGTGACGTCGGAGGATCGGCGCAGCAAGAGATACTTCAAAGGAGTGAACCAGCCCTTCTATTCTCTAGCCCTGATGTCGGGGTACCTTTTCATAGATAACGGTTGACATGGTCTAATACTCCTCTCCCGACATATGTATCATTTATCAACGCATCATCGGAATTAGTAATGGCTTCCTAACAAAATTCATTGACTATTATGTACCATGGACCGGCATTGGACCGCCTGAATTTTACTCAGTCTCTAATAATATCTTGTAGAACTTATATTAAACAGCAATTATTTTCTTTCTACGACACATTTAATTCAAAATTTATTCACGGAAATTTAAGAAACTTTTAAATAGAAAATGATACGGGATAGGATTTTTTTTTCTATTCTAAAATTACAATAATCAGAATTATATAGCAAACCGAAAATGTTTTTACTGCACTGAGAAAAAGGAAGTTATGGTCAAAACTGTCTGAATATGGTAAAAATTATCTTGTTTCTGGTTTTATATGAGCAACAAAAAGCTCGGTAAAATTAACCAAAGTGGTTTGGTAATAATATTGGTAAAATTAACAATAAAATATTTTTTATAATATGCAATAAAATTTGGTGAATGTGATAAAATTTAGTAATTTTATCATACCTCAGGACATGGCATAAAACAATTTAATCGATTAAAAATGCCTTTCAGTTTTCTATTTTTTCCTTTATGTTTCCTCATATAAGAAGTACAATTAAGAAGTACATAAGAAGTACAATTTTGAAAACAAGAATATCCGATGAACTATTACCATATGAAAGTAAAATGAATTACCGAAATATATTAAATACCATATATTTTAATTTCATATACCATAATTATGTTTTTTTTTTATCAGAAATGTCATTACGAACAGAATGATAATTTTCCCAGAATATATTTTCTCCTTGTAGTGATAGTACTCTCAACAATACCAATTTAAATTAGAAGTTAACAGATAAATACTACAAGCTTTTACATAATTGCTTATTTACAAAGAAATTCCAGAAAAAAATTAATGGTGGAATTTTAAGAAATTTTATTTTTAATGTGTCTAATATCCAATTGTATCTAATCCTAGTTTTAATGTATCTAATGTCATAAACCTGTACCATGTTTACACAGGTTTAATAGGATGTAACAATCTTCATGAATAAGTATTTGGGCTCTTTTTTATGGTGGGCTGATATGTATAAAAATATTTAGAATATTTGGATAGTTCGAAGGTTAAAATATTATTGCCTCCATATTAAAAAAATTACTCAATGTTGTAACTTTAAACTGTGGAGCTAACCCTGAGTACATTTTGAATGTAGAGTCATTTCTATTATACATAAATATGTCAAAACGATGTATCAATAAATTTAAATAGAATTTTTACACATAGTGTTTTTTAACTATTTAATTTCTGTGAATGTAAATTTTTCACTATTATGTTAAAACTTCATGTTGTACTAGTACAAAAATATTAACAAAAACATTTTTAAAATAGTTCACTCAAAGTAGACTGCTAAACATTACAGATCAGATTGCAGTGCAAATTTCCGGAATTTTGGGAGTATCATTCATAATATAAATTTTACCGTAAAAACTATTTTGCAGTAATAATTATAAAATTTTTTTGCAGTAAAATTTATTTAATTATATTGATTTAGTGATTTTACGTCTATTATTATCATAAAAATTACGATATATCAGAATTTAGTTTGTTCTGCAACACGTTCCGTTAAAATGGGATTTTGCGGTAGAAGTTCCTGCACACTGATTGTCTTTACTTTTTACCGTAATTTAACTCGAAATTTTCTGAAAAACACAGAAAAAAGAATATTACTAAATAATAAATGAACGTTTTACACAATCACTTTGAAATATTTTGAACTTTTTTAAATTTTCACGTTATTATATTTTTATTTCAAATGAGATTTGATGGAGAGACTACTCATATTAATTGTTTCCAATAAATTTAGAAAAAATTTTGTTATATGGGAAAAATACTGGAATAACAAAATACAATCTGTATTCTTTCATTTATTTTAAATGAAATAATTAATTAGTTTTTGCTTATTTTGAAGAATAATAAGGAGTTCCGAGAAAAATGATTATTTTTAATCAATATCAATAAAAATAATAATCTTCGAAATTTAAAAATGTGTTTTTTCTTTCTTATTGTATATTTCAAAATTAAAAATGATAACTAAATGCAAATAAAAATAAACTTCTCATTTAGAGATTTATAAAAATTTAAGGAAATGAATTACTAGGTAGTTCTGGAAGTCAAATAATAATTTGAACACAATAGCTTTCTATATGAAATTTCTTCCACAATTCTACTTCTCTTGTTTACTCAGTTCATTTCGTTTATGTTAATTAAATTATCTGCATTTTCTAAAAAAGAACGAGAAACAATTCTATATTTCATTTTAAACAATAACAACCTTCTTATTTTCCCAGTTATTTTTTATCTTCAATAAAAAAGCTTTTTTCATCAATAATCTAATTAGATTAGTAATTTGAATAAATGAAATTGTGGTAAAAGTTTTTAGCGTCATGAAATAAAGAAAACCAATATTAATTTTAATTGCTAACTGCAAGTATTTCTTCATTTTTTGATAAATAAAAATTCATTATATTTCTAATTTAAGCAATTTATTAAAAGAAATTAAACTATTTTAAAATGAATAGAAGATAATTTAATATCATTGTTTTCAACATTTATAATTGTTATAACAAATATTAAAAATTTTTATTTGTAAATTGAAATAGCTTAAAATTGATGTTTAACTATAAACACCAAAAATGTATTCTACATCTATTTGCCCCTGTATATTTATCCGGTTCCGGTATTACAGGAATTTCGTTAATTATTACATTTGTCTTACGGTTAAATTAAGTAAAAAAATCTTACATTTACGGAAAAAAACTGCCCAGTGTGCCCGTATAAAACCGTTTATTTCTCAGAAAAACAATGCTATTCAAAAGCTGACGCTCGTTTTTAACGCAGATAAATATTTTTATTTCAACAAAAAGCATATCAATTTTTTAAAAAAGCTGTTATTTTTTTAAAAAAATAAACATTTATAAACCATAACTATTCCAGCATTTTGGTTGGTGCCAGTCGAGAGCAGCACTGGTTTGAGCAGTCGACGCTGGAAATTGAGAATTGTCATTTCATTGGGAGGCGCTTTGCCCTCTGAACTACCTGAACTTTAGTGTCTCAGTGTGATGAAAAATCTTTAATTATTTTTACTTATATGACTTAGTTATTGAAATAATAGTTAAGTCAAAAACGTTTAAAATTATAGTGGCGCTCTTCTTTATAAATGTCTGTCAATTTAACTTACCGAAAAATTATATCTCATGAAGTATAATAACAGGAAGTTGATTTCAAGTTGATTTAAAAATATTCTACGTTAAGTAATAGGGGTTGAAAAATTTATGTATTACGCAATATTTTATTACAATGTGGTTTTAAATTTAAATTACTGTCTTGATACTGAAAGAAATTGCATAGCCTGATGCTTCCTGGTGTTTCGATGCGTGGCAAAGCTTATCGTTTTAACTACTGGGTCACTACTTTAAAACTTTTCAGTTGTAATTTTTATTGATTTTTAAATAGTCTTATTTCAAAATTCATTTATATAAATTACAGAAGGGAGGAATGTAGTGTTTGCTGCGTTACTATTAAGAAACCTGACAATTTATTCTCAGAAAATTCTTCAACAGATGGCCCTACTGACTAGAAAACCTAAAGCACAATGCTGTTTGCTGCGTGCCAGGCCATTCTAATTTAAACTGTTAATTTTGCAATCCAACTGCCCAACGTTGTTTCTGCAAATGATAGGTATCTTAAAAACTTTGCTGTTTTAGTTTCTTCTCATAGAGTAGTTAATTTTGCATCATCTATTGACAAACTTTTTGAATAATTTTGCAACTCTTTGAGAAAAACTGGCGTCAGCAAATGTACGTTTTTATCTCTGTCTGTTTTATTGTTTTTTAAATTAGTCACTTGATGGACTCTGATAATTTCGTTTTGATTTGTATTTCTTCTCCTTATAAATGACTTAGTCAAATAAATAGCACAAGAGAAACTCTAAGTCCCAATTTCTATCACTTCAACTGACAGATTTTCTTTAATAACTTAATCAAAACACTCTACGATGATTTAAAAGCCATATAAGAATTTCTTGGTCCCCAATTACTATTCGACCGATGATCCGATCTCAAACTATAATCTTTCCTCTTTAATCGCTGATGTTTAAAATTCGAAACATTCAGTTGGCTAGGGATCTGTTGTGGAGAGTTTCAAGCAGGCTCATTTCTCATTAAAACAGAGTGGTTACTTCGATTCATTTCGTCTTGAGAATGTTTGGCTGACGTTCGCATTATGCCAAGAAAGGAATTCCAGAATTGATGGTTTAGCTTTTCTTTGGATTTTTCCTTCAACGGAGAAACATTGAGACTAGAATAAATTTATAGTGGATTTTATATGAAAAGAGATACGATTAAAACCATTTGAATGAGTTCTAATGTAAATTCATGCATATTGTCTCGTTCTTGTAAATATAATTTTGTATTTTATTATGCATTGCGTTTTATGTGGCTGAGAAGTAAAATGGAATAAAAGCATAATAAGGGTGAAAAATGAAGTCCGAAATATAACAATATATCATTAAATATGTATGTTTTATTGCTGTTTTGATAAGGATATTTTAAGAGGTACTTTTTTAGAAATATCTTGGAAACCATGCCTTATGATAATACACTCATTCAAAAAAAAATTAGCTCACCAAGAAGGAGTCGTCAAAATGAAACGAAATTTTACATACGTAATGACTACTTTTACATAAGTAAATGATTAGAAAATCAAAGAAAAACAATAATCTTTGATTTTCTAATCATTTACTTATAACAAAGTGGTCATTGTATTACTGCGTATGTAAAATTTCGTTTCATTTAGACGACTCCTTCTTGGTGAGCTAATTTTTTTGTCCATTAGTGTATATTAAATATATGAAAATAAATGAATATATGATAGTTATCCGCATCTATAATACATACTTCCAAGAATAGCAATGTCATATATATAATATATTGTCGTAACTGCCTTAATGATAACGATTGCCGCCTAAACGATAACGGCAATTATTAAATACTATAAATTGATTATCATTATTGATGATAATCATTAATAATGATAATCATTAATAATGATAATCGTTAATAATGATAATCATTAATAATGATAATCATTAATAATGATAATCATTAATGATTGATGTTGATCATTATTAATGATTATCATTATCAATAATGAACATTATTGATTGATGATCATCCTTATTGCTAATACGAAACTCCAAATGGGATAATATTGGATATGTCTGGCAAAGACAGTTATCGGATACAATATTATCTTCAGTGCTAATGAATTTTATTTTTATTATGAAAGTTATGAATAATTTAATTTCGCGAAATTGGTTAGTTTTTTTAAATAAAATTCTGATGTATTGATATTTTCCGACCAAATATCGTGTCATCATTAGTTTGATATCACTTAGCTTTAGTTTATAATATTTTATTTGCATAACAAAGTAGATAAAACTCTTAATTTGAGCAGAAGTAACTCTAAATTAGATCACGAGGTCTATGGATGTGCTAATGTTTTTCCCAAGTACTGTAGCTTAAAAATATTTGATTATAACAATTATCAGTTATATATTATTCCTTGTGTTTATGTACTTCATTTGGGTAATCAAAGCAACATAATTCAAACTGATAAATATTGTGATATATTGGTACAAATTGATATATTCGAACAGTCTATCGCGATATTAGATTTCCGATATACCTATCATCTCTAGTGGACAATATTTATCACGTTGCTCATTTATCGAAAACTTATGATGAGATGGTTAATATCAAAGTTGGAGCACGGAAATTTCAGAGAGGTGTAACTAGAATTTTCAAAAAGAATACCGATTAAATCAATAATTTTTTGGATCAATCAACAAAACAGAAAATTGTAGATGTAGTTTATATGTCCACTGATATTTTTATTTCGCTTCTAAAGTATTATTCCTTGTAGTATTTTACTGAATTAATTTCTCAATTTTACTCCCTCAGAAAATTTATTTCAACGTTAAACCATAATTTCGTTAAGGTGTTTTCTTGAATAGTTGTACCATTCAATCTCATCAATTATATAATCAAGTTTCATGATGATTAAATTGCACGGGATTTTAATTCAAATCAGCAGTATATTGGAATTATTAATATCGAAGCTCATATAGAGGTTGCGCAGTTTAATTTACGTTACATATGATTAACAGATAGCCCTTTTACTCAACGAACTGCTTATTCATCATTATATCCTAACCATGGTCAAGCACAAAGGCCCATTTGAAGGGTTATATATTTTGATAGTCATGGTAGGAATGCCATTTAATTTTGACTCCAGTTAAGTGACGTAGGCAGTATCTGAACTGGTGCCCTTATTTCCACAATTTTTGTATAATAGTTTTCTTCATATTAAAACCTTAAGCATTTTATTAGATTAAAACATGATTAATAAATGACGTTAATTTTATAACGTATGTTTGGGTCTAAAGATGATCTGTCTGAACTAAAGTGGTTTGTAACCGATTCAAAAAGACGATCTATATACAGGGTTATTCATAATTCCCTCCGGGCAGGAACTGGACTAACGCATTGATGTATGCCGCGTGACCAAGGGTTCACACATAGAGCACCTGTAATGTATGTAAGCAAAACTTGAATACTTTAGGAATAACTTCATTTGTTTCTTTTTCTCATATTCGTCTTCTTTTTTGTACTATAACTCTTCGAAACCCCGGAGGGAATTCTGAATAATCCTGTGTATATATATATATATATATAATATCAGGGCTACATCCCTGTTATCATTGTTGT
>NC_092213.1:43741886-43755150 GCF_043381705.1 Parasteatoda tepidariorum
TGCCTCAACCTTATATATATATATATATAAATTTATATATATATGTGTGTGTGTGTGTGTGTGTGCGTGTGTGTGTTTAAATACATATTATTATTTTGCTATTATGCTTATAGTAGTAATTGTTAGTGAACTCAAAAGAACTGAAATAAAAAAATATTAAAACTATTGCCATCATAATCGTATAAAAAGGCACGTTAAAATCCCTAAAAGGTACACAAATTGTTATATAAGGGTTTAATACAGATATGTTGAAAATAAAGAAATTAAATTCATTTTAATACATTGTTGCAAATCAAATTATGTTATATATTAAGAATTTCTCATTGAAATTATTGTTTCGAAATAATATAATATATATATATAGATGAAAAATCACAATAATAATATATATTTATTTAAATGAAAAGAATATTTGTATTTGGGCATAGTTATTAAATGTAGAATATAAATTATTGATTTTTAGGAATGTAGGAAACTAAGGCCGAAATTTGAATTAAAAGGCGTTTGAAGCAGAGAGTTGGAAAAGCGGGCGATTAAGATTGGCTAAGTAAGCTCTCTTCCCCCAAAAAATAAATGAGGGAAAACATTTAATCCCTACAGTTGACGTTATTGTGAAAAACAATGTCATAAACTACTTTCAATACATCTTCTTCCAAAAGACGCTGAAGCACAAAAGGCTAGGAAAGAGTGGTGGTATTCCTCACTAACAGGAATTTAATATGACAGAAAGTCCAATCACCGTTCAATAGAAAATTAAAAAATTTTCTGAAATTAAACGTGAAATTTTTGCCTACCAAAATATATTCAATATACATAAGTTAAAATTGAGAAAAAATTCCTTAATTTAAAAAAAATCACTTGGTGGTTTCGCATAAAATAAACTCAAACTATTATTAAATTATAGGTAATTAGAGGTTCAAAAAATTAAAACTAATGATTTAAATAAAGGAACAATTATAACATTACGCTCAGTGTAGCTCTAGCAGAACAATTTATTAAGCTTAAATGACAAATGTTAAATTTAACTTGGTAAACACTACTGTTGTTGAAGAAATATGTTACTTTTCGGCCTCGCGCCTACAAATTAATCATAAAATCTTCATTTTCTCAAAGGAAAGTAACACTTTTTCTGTAAACCTTTTACGTAAATCGCATTCTTAATAAACATCTACTGCAAAGTATTTTTCGCATATGTATGAAAGCAAAAATCAAAAACAACAGAACAGCAATGAAGAAATGAATAATGAATTCAGCAAAGATGAAAAAGCAATTTCCGAAACTATGCTGACATTTTTAACAATCAAGGAACGATATCAGTGAGGCTTAGGTTTAAAAGCATGATCTCTGCATATTTATTTTTGGCAAGGAGCACTCCTATGAATTTCATCAGTTATTTAATCATATTACTTTGCTTGCAGAAGAGGATTCTTTATTAGAAAACTGATTAAAAAATTGAAAAAAAAAATAAAAAAAAATAACCCAACTTTAACTAGAAGCATCATTAAGCTCACATAACATAGCTTAATAGTTTTAAAGGCAAGCAATATATTTTTGTAATACTTTTTTATGTGCCACATTCTTAGCAAACGATAACGACAAAAGAATTTTCTCATTTATTTGCAGACTAAAATAGTAAGGTAAAGTAATAGGGATAAAAATAAATAAATATATAAATATACTCTTAAAAGTGAAAAGAAAGTTTCTAAATTTATGGTAACTTGTCTCAAAATCCCAGAAGAAATGTGTTCTTAAGAACTGATGTGTAATAAATACATGAAATTTTTTAAAACTGCTCATACAAACTAAGTGCATACACAAATTATTTAACTTTCCATTAAATAAAACTAATTCTATGTCCCAAATGTTAAATTTAACATGACAGGCCCGAAAACTACGAAAAAGAACACAACTTTTCTTCTCTGTTACCCAATAGGTAATTAACTATAAAATCTTCATCATCTCAAAAGAAAGCATTACCTTTCACTAACACCACTTCCTTAACAAACGTCAACCAAAAATCATTTTTCTCATGTGTTTGAAGACTAAAATCATAAAACAAAGCAAAAGGAAACAGAAAAAAAATCAGAAAAGATAAAAGAGAAATTTCTGAAAGCATGGTCACTTTTCTCTACAATCAAGAAACGATATCAGTGAGGCTTAGGTTCAGAAATTAGATCTGCCTCAACCTTATTTTTGGTTGGAGAAAAAAGAATTTCATCTGGATGGTGTTCTACTCATATCGGCCCTCTCCAAAATTGTTTTTTGTCGGCTCTTTTCTTCCAGCATCAGCCTCTTAGTGACCAGCTGTCGTATGAATGGTCTGGCGGAAGGAAGTTACACGCCAGAATTTCTTTGAAAACT
Organism: Parasteatoda tepidariorum; assembly: GCF_043381705.1. Lineage (NCBI taxonomy): Eukaryota > Metazoa > Arthropoda > Arachnida > Araneae > Theridiidae > Parasteatoda > Parasteatoda tepidariorum. Next base: position 43,744,248 of record NC_092213.1, read on the forward strand.
ACTTATAGCTGACAATACTTCCCAGAAGAAATTTTTTTGGAAACCTGTTTTCGGATACTTTGAGAGGTTGCAAATTTTCTTTCTTTTTCAGTAGAAGAAACAATAGTTTCTCGTGTAAAAACAAAAATAAGCTTTGAATTTTCTCCTTGCCGAAATTCATGTGTGCATAAAATAATATTGGTAAATCGCATGCTTTACTGGCGAATAAATTGCAATATTTTGATTATACAATAGATTTTTGTTCCCGATTACAGCAAAAAGGAAATTATGAGAGACGAAAAATAAGATTTATAGAGAAAATTATTGTTCATGCTGCTTTCTATATAAAGCTGGATGATGAAATAATTTTATAGGAGGCATTATTAGTTTTAAAAGACAAGAATATATCGAATATCATAAAACTTTAGTATGAAATCTGAGAGGATTGGTAAAAGAAGCATGGATAATTTTAAAATACAAGTATATATCTAATATGATAAAAATAAATCATTTGTATGGTATTTTACTTATACTGACCTCTCCAAAGTTGTTTTCATCCCTCAGCATTAGCGTCTTAGTGACCAGCTGTTGTAAGATTGGTCTGGCGGAAGAAAATTATACGACAGAATTTCTTTGAAAACTACTAATAGCTGACAATATTTTTCTAGAAAAACATTTCCGAAACCTGTTTTTGGATACTTTGAGAATTTGAAAATTTTCTATTTAGGTAGAACTTATAGCTGACAGTACTTCCCAGAAGAAATTTTTCTGGAAACCTGTTTTCGGATACTTTGAGAGATTACCAATTTTCTTTTTTAGTAGAGGAAACAATAGTTTCTGGTGTAAAAACAAAAACAAGCTTTGAATTTTAGCCTTGCCAAAATTCATATATGCATAAAATAATATAGGCATGTTTTACTGGTGAATAAATTGCAATATTTTGATTATACAATAGATTTTTTCCCAATTATAGAAAAAAGGGAAAACTGAAATTATGAGAGGCAAGAATTAAGGTAACAGAAAAAAATTTTGTTCATGGTGTTTTCTATATAAAGCAGGATGATGAAATAATTTGATAGGAAGCATTATTAGTTTTAAAAGACAAGAATGTTTCTAATATCATGAAACTTCAGAATGTAATCAGAGAGGAGTAGTAAAAGAAGTATGGATAGTTTTAGAATGTATTAATTAAGATTAGAATATATCTTAAATTAAGAATATATCTAATATGATAAAAACAAATCATTTGTATGGTATTTCACTTATACTGGCCTCTCCAAAGTTGTTTTCATCCCTCAGCATTAGCGTCTTAGTGACCAGCTGTTGTAAGATTGGTCTGGCGGAAGAAAATTATACGCCAAAATTTCTTTGAAAACTACTAATAGCTGACAATATTTTTTCAGAAAAACATTTCCGAAACCTGTTTTTGGATACTTTGAGAATTTTGAAGTTTTCTTTTTAGGTAGAAGAAACAGTAGTTTCTGATGCAAAGACAAAAGTAAGTCGTGGATTTTTGCCTTTTAAAAATTCATGTATACATGACATAATCTTGGTACGTCATAAATTTCGCTAGCGAAAAAATTGCAATTTTTGATTTTATATTATAGGTTTTTAAACCTGAATGTGGAAAATATGGCAAATGCGGTTATTTAAGGTGAAAAATGATAAGAGAATAAAAGAAAACTCTATGCTTATATTTTTTAATATCCTTTTAGTGAAAAAAATACATCTAATATAAACTCCTGTTTGTGAAAATTGCAACACTATGAAGGAATCGTCATAATTGAATGAAATTCAATACACAGTTGAGTGGTAGTGGTACAAATAGATGATTAAACTTTCAAAGCAAACAAACAATAACAAGAGATCGAAATCAGTATTTTGTGTAACCACCACGCTCCGCAATAAGTGCTGCTACACGACATGGCATGAAGTCAAGCAAACTTTGAATGTCTGTCTGAGGAAGAAAATTCAATACTGTTTGTATGCGTACCCAAAGTTCGTCTGTAAAAGCAACAGGACGAGGATTACGAGCGAGACGCAGACCAACGAAATCCCACACATGTTCAATCGGCGACATATCCGGGGAATACGCCGGCCAAGGGAGAAGTTGTACCTGTCGCGATGCAAGGAAGGATTGAACAGTCCTAGCAATATGAGGGCGGACATTGTACTGTTGAAATACAGCACCTGGCAAGGCTTGAAGGAAGGGAACAGCTTGGGGCTGTAGAACTTTTCTGATGTACCGGTTGCTGTTCAGATTACCCACAATTCGTAGCAATTTAGATCGTCCATGATATGCTATGTCACCGCAGACCCTAACCCCGGGTGTTCGTCCACTGTGGCGTTCGATAACGCACTCCGNATTGTCCAAAATATGTTTCATGCTCCGTGTGCATCACCATACATGTCTGTTTGAAAATGCACTAATGATATCCTAGAGAATTAACTGCTTTTTTTCACCATTAAATAAAATTTGCATTTCAAATCATAATCGCAAATGTCATTTACACACTTAAATACAAAATTCAAATTCAAATTGAAAGCGTTGCAACGCACGCAGGGTACAGCTAGTCTAATATAATAAAAATTGGTGATGAAATTCAATGGCCATAGTAAGATTAATTTTAATAAGATTTTTAATAAATTGCAAGATTAATTTCAGCTATGATTAATTAGAACAAAAATGTGACTAGTATGTTAGAAGAGAATGATAAAATCTAAAAAGAGTATTGAGGAAAGCATTATTAAATTTAAAAAATAAGAATATATCTGATATGATAAAACTGGATGAAATTGAATAATGGATAATGATCAAAATTTAATAAGGGAGATGCATTATTAAATTTAAGAGATAAGAATATATTTAATATGATAAAACTGTATGATAAAATCTTAAAGGAGTATTGAGGAAAACCTTATTAATTTTTAAGAGACAAGAATATATATATTATAATAAATCAGGCTGATGAAATTTAATAAGAGAGATGCATGATTAAATGTTTAAGATAAGAATATATTTAATATTAAAAAAGTGGACAATAAAATCTGAAAGGAGTATTAAGGAAAGTATTGCTAATTTTTAAGAGGCAATAATATATCTGATATGATAAAACTGGCTGATGAAATTTAATAAGAGAAATACACAATTAAATTTAAGAGATAAGATTATATTGATATGGAAAATTCCGGATGATGAAATCCGATTAGAGTAATAAGAGCTAAGCATAGCTATTTAAGAGACAAGAATATATCTAAAATGTTAAAACTGTAAGAAAAATCCAATGGAAGTAGTAAGAGAAACATGATTCCATTTTAAAATATTATCAAAAGGATTCTATAATTGGAATTATTTTATCACTCAAAAATATATAGAAAGATGAAATGTGTCATTCAAAATACTTTTTATTTTTAAAATGTGGTCATATTTTAAAGTTTGAGAAGGTTTTCCTGTTACATAAATCAATTCAAAAAATTAATCACGCCTTCCAAATCGGCCTTTGGAGTACTGATAATGAGTATAATTACACAGTTAACACAGTATATAAAAGAGTAACAATATATAAACAAAGTTTTAAACTTGAACTGACTATGAACTTGTTAACTAACAGCTTTTATCTGATTTTTAGAATGCTGTTTTTCAATAGTTTTTATTACTTTATTTTACGTAGCTGGTTGGTTGGTTCTAATGCCATTTGCCACACGGGCAAGCCTGCTTGGCGAAACCGAGCAAATTTAAGGCAGAGTGTGCAATTCTTATTTTTCAGTGGCGCCATCTATGACCAAGAATTCGACTTCTGCCCCAACATACGTCACACCTGCTTATAAGGATTTTACGTAGCTAACTAACATAATTCATCTTCGAACTAGTTTTTTAGTTACTTTCAGCTAAATTTAAATACTGCACTTTATAAATAGCTTTCGTTTAATTTAGGATATAAGGTGCGTTTTTCAACTTTTTTTTATTATTGTTATTTAGCTATAACAAAAAACAAGTCAATCTGAAAAATCTAAAAAAGAAAACATTTATCTGTTTGGAGTTTACTGGAAGTAAAAAAAAGGAAACAAAGTTGAGAATTGAAAAGAAAACATCTTGAATTAGCAAAGAGTCGAAAATTAGAAAAAGCAGCACGTACTATTCTGAAACTAGGATTCTTACTCGACTTTTCAAGTATTTATATGACCTTTTTTTCCCTTCATGTAAAGTTAGCAAGTTAAAAGATTAAAGCAACTCTCTTTTCTCATTCTCATTTTAATGTATTAATTATTTATCATTTTCAGCAATTTTCTTTCTAGCCTGTCAGATTTAAATGTAATCTCTGCAATGTGGCTTTAGAAAAAAATCGAATAAATTTCATACTGGGCACAGCAGTTTTACTCGATGATTCCTGTTTTTCCTATAAAATAAAGGTTCTAAAAAGAAAACAAAAACCAATTAAATTTTATCGCATAAATAAATTCTAAGCATTCAATTATTCGAAAAAATTGTCTATTGAAACGCGTATCAAGTGTTTGTGTGCTTATGCATTTCATGCTGAGTTCATACAATTATTTGTTAAAGAAATTATTTATGTTGAGAAAATCTACAATAAAAGGAAAAGGTTGTGTGTGTGTCTGTCTTTCTGTCCCTCCTATAACTACATTTATTCCAGTGCTTTGACAGATGATAAGAAAGACAATTTTAGCCCCCATTCTGAAATTCAATCAAAAATTCTAACTTCAGGAGAGATGGATTAAAAATTGAAATTTTTTATTGGTTGTCACTGCGTCCATGATGCCTAGACATTCATAAAAATTAATCTTCCGACGATTTTGATTGCATTTTAAAGATTACATCATTAATGATTTCTAGCTTACAGCTCTCATTAAAAAAGTAAGTTTATGGCACGTACTTTAATATTTAATCATTTTTTTATTATCTATGTCAGATAAACTTAATGATCTAGGAGAACGTGGTGATTCGTGTAGGCGGTCTATCACGTGTTTAAGTTGTTTATAGTTTTGCTTTGAAAAAGTGTTTCTATGAAGCTATAAATAATTAAAAAGAGACAGTCCCTTTTGCAGGGCAGGTAAATTGAATCTGCTGTTCCCTGACATAGAACACTGCTCGATAGAACCAAATATAGACCCACTGAAAGACCTTCCGAGGGTTTTCTTTCACGAGGAACTTTTGGCCTCCAGTAGTAAGAAAAATCAGCATCCAGCACTTCTTAGACAGTTGGCACTGGAGACAATCCACAACACCCCAAATGAAGCAGTACATTTTTTCACGGATGGAAGTAAATTTGATAATGGCAACACTGGTAGTGGTGTTGTCATAAAAAACCAAGATGACGTTACAAAATTTAAAAGGCGTAACCCAAACCATTGCTCAGTTTTCAGATTAGAACTAATCGCTATAAACGCGGCTCTAGAACACATGATTTCCATTGAGAGTACAGAGAATATCTGGATTTTCACGGATAGTAAGAGCTCAGTTCAGTACCTGAGTAATTGGCGAAACATCAGTGACAGAATTGGCCTAAATATCATCGACAATTTGATGACCTACTCTTATCAGAATGATATACATCTTCAGTGGATCCCCTCCCACGTGAACCTTCACTTTAATGATATGGCCGATGAACTGGACAAGAAGGGTTCCAATGATCCCATAGATAGTAGTGGCCTTCTAACATACAATGAAATCTATGCAAAAGTAAAGGCCGACAATAATAGGACTTGGAGGATTCCACCTAGTCGTGAATGGTATCAACAAAATAGTCCTGGGGCTGCCCTGGAGCTAAAAGGTGATAGGAAACTACAGACAGCTATCACAAGACTAATCACTGGTCATACCCACGGACTAACATTTGTTCAGGGTCAAAAGACGCCTGTATGCCCAAAATGTAGTGCTCACAAGGCTTCACCTGATCATTTGCTGACCTGTATGGGACTGGAGAAAAATTTTATTTTGGAGGATCCGCAGATGGTGTTTGATTTTCTGTCGATGAACGGTCTCCTGGACTTGGTCTAGCCTTGTTCTGGGCCAAGAGGAATAAGTACCACCACCATAAATAATTTAAAGTCAACGTTATTTAAAATGAAGAAAAAAATCATGTAATGAAAAGAAAAAATTGCATTAATAAGTTTAGAATAAAAGTACAAACATCATCATACTATTATTGACGCCAATGATTGATTTTGGTAATAGGTACTAATCAAAATATAAAAAAAAGTTTTGCATTAAAAATAAAGTTAATGGAGACATGGAAAGAAAGTTATTTAGGAGAAGCGTAAAAATCCAAATGCACTTATTGATGCTTGTGGTTAATAAACTTTGGTAATCATTACTAATTAAAGTAAAACGTAAGCTATCTAATTAAAAAAATAACCGACAAATGGTACTAATGTTACAAAGAGAAGTGCAATAAAAATTTTAAGCTATTATGATGCCGATGATATTTAAGTAATTTTGTTGGTACTCGGTACTAATATAAACAAATATACTTCAAAAAAGGTTCTCCGCTATCTTTTTTTTTTTTTTTTTTTTTTTTTTTTTTTTTTTTTTTTTTTTTTTTTTTTTTTTTNTTTTTTTTTTTTTTTTTTTTTTTTTGCTATTATTTATTTTCTTTCTCTTTTTAACCACAGAAAAAAGGCCCGGCGAATTGAAAAGTACCTACAAATAAAATAATCTACTTACTAAAAAGCAAAATTAACAGATTAATGGTACTAATTTATTAAGGAGAAACGTAAAATTTCACTATATACTTTTTGCCATATACTTTTATACATATTTCACATTCTCACGATAATATAATAATGTCATTTGTATATTTATAAATGTATATTAATAAATGTATATTAATAAATTCACTATCAATTAATACGTATACCTAAATTGCGTTGTAAAATTTTTGTAAATCATATAATCATGTTGTAATTTGTTTTTAAAATTCTATAGCAAGCATTAACATTGTATTCACTAAAATTATTTTGTAATTCATATTCCTATTTTTCAGTTAAAGAAGTAGAATATTATCCAATCCTCTTCATTTTTTAAATCAAAATTTGTCCACATCAGCAAACAGTTTTATGCTCTTTGGAAGTGAAAGAGTCAGCCAAAATAGGAGGAGAAAAAATAGTGAATGTGAATGGTACAAAAAAGGTGAAATAAAATGAAAAAGAACAGTCTTTACTACTGTTATCAATCACGTAGCTATAGTTTTTTTTCCTTCTAAATTTAACTCTTGATTCGCGGATAATGATACAGCACGTACTGTTGATAGTGTGTTTCATGTTTATGATCAGTTTTATTCTAGAATTATATATATATATATATATAAAGTTGTGGCCAAAAGTGTGGAAATTATTTGAAAGTTTCATGCTTTTTAACTTTGTGTGCATGTAGAATATATAAATTTTCACTTAAATACAAACGCTTATGTACCAAATGAAAGTAATTTAATGTGCAATTTAATAATAGATGCAGTATTACAATATCTGTATTACAAGAAAAGTTATACAACTAATAGAAAGATCTATCTTAGATTTGCATTTTTTTAAAGTGATACTTACACAATGAATACTTAGAAGGATAACCCTTACTTTTTAAGACAGCTTCACAGTGTCTTTTCATCGAGTGAATAAGTGTTTGGAGTTCATCTTTCGTAATCACATGGTGCCAAGAATCAATTAAAGCTTCAATAAGTTGTGTTTTATTAGATGGACGTTTTTTTCGTACAAGAATTTTCAAACGTCGCCACAAATTTTCAATTGAATTGAGATCAGGGCTGTTTCCTGGCCACGGTAATATATCTATGCCTTTATTTTGAGACCATGCTTTGCATACTTTTGCTGTGTGGCATGGAGCTGAATCCTGCTGAAAAATGAATGGTGCGTTGTTGGAGAAGAGATCCCTGATGGAAGGTATCAATTTTGGTTTCAGGGCAGTTTCGNTTTTTTAGTTACTTTCAGCTAAATTTAAATACTGCACTTTATAAATAGCTTTCGTTTAATTTAGGATATAAGGTGCGTTTTTCAACTTTTTTTATTATTGTTATTTAGCTATAACAAAAACAAGTCAATCTGAAAAATCTAAAAAAAAACATTTATCTGTTTGGAGTTTACTGGAAGTAAAAAAAGGAAACAAAGTTGAGAATTGAAAAGAAAACATCTTGAATTAGCAAAGAGTCGAAAATTAGAAAAAGCAGCACGTACTATTCTGAAACTAGGATTCTTACTCGACTTTTCAAGTATTTATATGACCTTTTTTTCCCTTCATGTAAAGTTAGCAAGTTAAAAGATTAAAGCAACTCTCTTTTCTCATTCTCATTTTAATGTATTAATTATTTATCATTTCCAGCAATTTTCTTTCTAGCCTGTCAGATTTAAATGTAATCCCTGAAATGTGGTTTTAGAAAAAAATTGAATAAACTTCATACTGGGCACAGCAGTTTTACTCGATGATTCCTGTTTTTCCTATGAAATAAAGGTTCCAAAAATAAAACAGAAACCAATTAAATTTTAACGCATAAATAAATTCTAAGCATTCAATTATTTGAAATATTGTCTATTGAAAAGCATATCAAGTGTTTGTGCGATTATGCATTCTATGCTGAGTTCATACATTTATTTGTTAAAGAATATATAAGAATTGAGAAAAATAAATAAGAATAAATATTGAGAAAATCTACTATAAAAAAAGAAGGTTGTGTGTGTGTGTGTCTTTCTGTCCCTCCTATAACTACATTTATTTTAGTGCCTTGACAGAGGATAAAAAAGACAAATTTAGCCCCCCCCCCCATTCTAAAATTCAATCAAAAATTCTAACTAGGTAGTTCAGGACAGACGTATTAAAAATTGAAATTTTTTATTGATTGTCACTGCGTCCATGTTGCCCAGACATTCATAAAAATTAACCTGCCGACGATTTTTATTGCATTTTAAGGATTACATCACTAATGATTTCTAGCTTACAGCTCTCATTAAAAATGTAAGTTTATGGCACATACTTTAATATTTAGTAATTTTTTATTATTCATGTCAGATAAACTCAATGATCTAGGAGAACGTGATGATTCATGCAGGTGGTCTACCACGTGCCTAAGTTGTTTATAGTTATGCTTCAAAAAAGTGGTTCTATAAAACTAAAAATAATTTAAAGTCGACGGTATTTAAAATGAAAAAAAAAATCGTGTAATGAAAAGCAAAATTAATAGAGAAATTGTACAAATAAGCTCAGAATAAAAATACGAAAATCATCACACTATTATTGACGCCATTGATTGATTTTGGTAATAGGTACTAATCAAAATATAAAAAAAAGGTTTTGCACTAAAAATAAAATTAATGGACACATGGAAACAAAGCTATTTAGAAGAAGCGTAAAAGTTCAAATACACTTATTGATGCTAGTGGCTAATTAATTTTGGTAATCGTTGAAGTAAAACATAAGCTATCTAATAAAAAATAACCGACAAATGGTACTAATGGTACTAAGAAAAGTATAATAAAAATTTTAAGCTATTATGATACCAATGATATTTAAGTAATTTTGTTGGTAGTCGGTACTAATATAAACAAATATACTTTAAAAAAATGTCCTTCACAATTTTTTTTCTTTTTTTGCCATTATTTTCTTTTCTTTCTTTTTTTAAACACAGAAAAAAGGCCCGGAAAATTTAAAAGTACCCAAAAATAAAATAATCTATGTACTAAAAAGCGAAATTAACAGATTAATGGTACTAATTTATTAAGGAGAAACGAAACGTTCACTATATACTTTTATACATTATTTCACATTCTCACGAGAATATAATAATGCTATTTGTATATTTATAAATGTATATTAAAAAATTCACTATCAATTAATACATATGCCTTAATTGCGTTGTAAAATTTTCATAAATCATATACTCATGTGGTAATTTGTTTTTAAAATTCTATAACAGGCATTAACATTGTTTTCACCAAAATTATTTTGTAATTCATATTCCTATTTTTCAGTTAAAGAAGAAGAATATTGTTCAATTGTCTTTTTTTTTAAATAAAAATTTGTCAGCATCAGCAAACAGTTTTATGCTCTTTGGAAGTGAAAGAGTCAGCCAAAATAGGAGGAGAAAAAATAGTGAATGTGAATGGTACAAAAAGGTGAAATAAAATGAAAAAGAGCAGTCTTTACAACTGTTATCAATCACGTAGCTATAGTTTTTTTTCCTTCTAAATTTAACTCTTGATTCGCGGATAATGATACAGCACGTACTGTTGATAGTGTGTTTCATGTTTATGATCAGTTTTATTCTAGAATTATATATATATATATATATAAAGTTGTGGCCAAAAGTGTGGAAATTATTTGAAAGTTTCATGCTTTTTAACTTTGTGTGCATGTAGAATATATAAATTTTCACTTAAATACAAACGCTTATGTACCAAATGAAAGTAATTTAATGTGCAATTTAATAATAGATGCAGTATTACAATATCTGTATTACAAGAAAAGTTATACAACTAATAGAAAGATCTATCTTAGATTTGCATTTTTTTAAAGTGATACTTACACAATGAATACTTAGAAGGATAACCCTTACTTTTTAAGACAGCTTCACAGTGTCTTTTCATCGAGTGAATAAGTGTTTGGAGTTCATCTTTCGTAATCACATGGTGCCAAGAATCAATTAAAGCTTCAATAAGTTGTGTTTTATTAGATGGACGTTTTTTTCGTACAAGAATTTTCAAACGTCGCCACAAATTTTCAATTGAATTGAGATCAGGGCTGTTTCCTGGCCACGGTAATATATCTATGCCTTTATTTTGAGACCATGCTTTGCATACTTTTGCTGTGTGGCATGGAGCTGAATCCTGCTGAAAAATGAATGGTGCGTTGTTGGAGAAGAGATCCCTGATGGAAGGTATCAATTTTGGTTTCAGGGCAGTTTCGATG
>NC_092213.1:43756310-43849985 GCF_043381705.1 Parasteatoda tepidariorum
AAAAAAATACAAAGTGTGCTATAGTTTTGTCGCGGGCTGTACTAATCCATATTATTAATGCTTACCTTCTTTTTTGTGCATTGATAATTAAAATTGATATCTAACCCAAACGAATGGTCTTATCGAAACAATAACTAATTATCCAAAACTATAAAAGTTTTAATAATGACACTGCAAAGATAGCTGAAACCGCGTATGATATTTGCATTTGTAACTTCAATGCTCGTCACACGTGACATTTGTACAAGCGCACATATGCATATGACTTACAAACTGCGCTGAGTTCGTGCCACTGCGCGGTGGTACGTAAATACTTGTTTCACCCCAATAAATATACGTTTATTAATTTATGTTTTATAAAGAAACTGATATTGAGTCAATTGTACAAAAAAAACTCACAAATTTTACATACTTAATTAGGTATGTGTGATTTGCGTATTGAGAACTGTTTCTTTTTTCAACCCACAATTGACCCTTCCGATTCGGATCNATTCCCCCCCCCCCGTCTCAGATCGACCCCCGCTTTTGCTAAATAGACCCCATGGGGGTCTATATAGACCACTTTGGCGACCTCTGTCCTAGACTGTACGATTTTGTACTAAATATTTTGATATCAAATTATATGTATAAATTAGTTTACATTTTTGATTTTCTATATTAAGTTATTGGCTTAAGTTAAATTATTTTTGATTCATTTTTCAACCAAAACTTTTTCCATGCTAACTTAAGCTTTCAATGCAATTATACTTAAAAAAAGACTTAGTTTTTACCATTAAAATATAACAAGCATAATAATATTACAATATTAATGCAGTATATATATTACTATAGCAAGTTGTTTACGTAACATGAACTACTAAAGACATGAATTTAATTAATAAAGCATAATTCCTCATAAAAGTTGCTTTTTAACCAAAAATAGATGAACAACTTATGTTAGTTTAAACGAAGTCTATACTAGTAACTATGAATAATTATCAAATTAACTAATTTTAAACTAATCCGCTTTATAATAGACTCTAATAATCATTTACATATTAATATTATTCGTACATTAAACTGAGACATCAATCAAAATCAGTGGAAGCAACGTAAAAAAATGAGGTTTCTTTTCATTAATCCAATAAACAAATATTCATTTATAATGAAAGAAAAAAGTAAAGTGAAACCTCATTAGAAGTTATCAGAAAGAAGTGGTAAGAAAGTTGCATAATTGTTTTTGAAGCTTGAGAATTATTTCTTATTTTTATTTTCCCTAATATAATTCTTGTTTTTGTTTGATTGATTAAATGTTAAGTCGCTGTGACTTTAAGAGTTTACGAAATTATTTTGCAATCTTTTTTTATTTTATTGCAATTTTTTCATTAATTACTTATTTTCAAAATATAGCATGGAATTAACTAAAAATTTTATTTGACTTAGTACTTTTCGTAATAATTATTAAATTATAATTTAAACTTTAGTATACATCATGTTATAAACTACATTTATATTATAAATTTCATTTAATATAGTATTTTTTAAGATAATTATAATAATTAATGTAGTTATAAGGAAATTACTAAAATAATTGAGCGGGATATATAAAGTAGAATCTGGTTGAGAATTTCCTTCAAATAAATGTGCAAGTTAGTTTTATAAGCTCCGTCAAACAGAAAATAAATCAAATGCATATTGAAAAAACGTATGGTCAAAGCTAATAAACAGCGGTGAAGTTTACTACATTTCCTGCTCGCTAGGAAAATAAAAAAATTCGGCAATTTTTACCAGAGAACTTTGTCAATTATTTTAATGAAACTTATTGATAAAGTAGAATCTGGTTGAGAATTTCTTTCAAATAAATGTGCAAGTTAGTTTTATAAGCTCTGTCAAACAGAAAATAAATCGAATGCATACTGAAAAAACGTATGGTCAGAACTAATAAACAATGGTAAAATTTACTACATTTCCTCCTCGCTAGGAACGTAAAAAATTTCGGTAATTTGTACCGAAGAACTTTGTTAATTATTTTAATGAAATTAACATTAAAATATGGACTTATAATCTGTGACAAATTTAAAATTTAGAAATTTTATAGTTCATAGATCAAAATATACCGAGCTTTATTTGAGCATATATTAAAAACTTTTTGTTTTGGTAAAATTTACTTATCATTTTTGTATTTTTCTAAAAAGTATAGTAATAAGAACTTTGAAAACCAGAATTTTCGGTGAACCGTGAAGGTATGAACTTAAAAATTACCAAACGAATGGGTTAATTACAGTATATTTTAGTTCTATTAACCAAAATTATGTATTAATTTATAAGAAAGGTCCTTAAGGGGGGACACCCTGAGATGGTAAAATATTAACGTTTCTCTTGAATTTTTTTAAGTAATAGAGACAATGCAGAGACTCCTTGTTTTTTTTATGCTATTTCTTTTTTTTTTCTTTTGCAAAATAATAAAAAATAAGCTGGTGGCAGCTCCATGTGTGGTTGGTCATCAAAAAGTAGCATCTCACTGGCCTCATGGATTTAGAAGTCCTGAAACATAGGAAAACGATTTTGTTTAGATTTTCTGAAACATAAAGACATTATCTAAAAAGTAGCAAAGCGGTTTTTTGATATTCGCAAAATTACTAAAATGGTGGCAACTTTAAAAAAAGTTAAGTTTTTCATTAAAAAATATATTCATTAAAATACTAATATAAAATCGAAATATGAAAATATCAAAAAAAATCCTTAGCTACTTTCTAAGGAATATATTTTTACGTAATTTAAAATAAAGAACAGCTTATTTCGTTGTATAGATCATGAGAAAAACGTTAGGTCAGGTCAAAAAACAGCGTTTTGAGAAAAACGCGTTTTAAATTTTGACTTGAGGAACATTTGACTTGAGGAAATTTTGACTAGAGGAAAACGTTTAATTTCATATAAATAATGGTCGATAAATGAAATGCCTACAATAAGTTTCTATATACAGTCAACAGAATGTATGAGACGCAAAAAGAATGTCCCCCCTCCTAATCCGGCCGAACGGGCCTTTCTACCTGCTTAGCAACGACTCTCTATTTTCCGGTATAACTTCCAAACGAAATTAGGGACCGAGAAATCGTTTTAGACAGACATTAGGAAGGGTAGAAAGATTCGAAAAATGCAACGAAATTTTTTTCGAAATGTTGAAATATTCAGGGTGGGTTCCCCCCTTAACATACATTTACGTTAATTTTACCAGTTTTTTTTTTCTTTTTGCAAATAAAGAGACAGAAATGAATTGGTTTAGAGACCTTCAAGTTAGACTGTTCCTATAAACTTAATAACATCAAATGAAAATTTTATTATTACCCTATGTCTAAGTTTACGGTGTTTTCCGAAGATGTGACAATAAATTGTGACTAATGTAACGCATGTAAATTAGTACATATTCTGCATAACTAAACATATTGCGTTAAATAACCTACACGATTATTAACACTTTTGAAGAGAATTCTAATTGCAAGAGGCGTAAATTATATAGAATATATATGATTTAAGTCTCTTGCAATTAGAATTTGCTTCATTATATGATTCATCATTCTTTTAAATTATTTATGCAATGTAACTACTGTCTTTTGTAAACTTTAAGTAGAGAAATGCAAGATAATCTTAATTAATAAAGTATAATTTAACAGCTACAGCTCTATAACAGTTTTTTAATTACCTGCCGAATTCAGGGAAATTTTTTCCCCAGACAAATCACTTATTTAGTAAATGTAGGGAAAAATTTTCACCCGATGTGTAATTGTTGTGTGTGACAGATGATTTGTTTATCGAATTATATTCTGAAGCAATATATTCATTTTTGATAAAGCGCAGCCGGAACATGGGATAACTACAGTGAACTCTCACTTATGCACCGGTGTAAGGGGCAAGGAGAAAAAGGCGCATAAGTGAAAGAGGCGCATAAGTGAAAAACTTCAAAATTCTAAAACGCAACGTAAATTGCAGTGACAATATGAATGAATATGTTTCTAAAGATTAAATGTTAATATTTATACTGTTTTGGTATTTAGTACTATAATTATACAAAGAAAAAATTTAACATACCTTAAGACAATTTATTTCATTACAAAATGATCTTAATACATGCTTGTACTTGTTTTTGCCGACGTATTTCAAAAACAGTTTCCTCCAGTTCATATAAATGGGATAAGGGGGAGTTTCAGAAGCAAAATTAAATTGTAAATAGTCACGAATAGTGTCTAAAGCTTCCAATACTGTTGTGTGATTTGGAGGAACTTTATCATCCTCGTCAGTATCATCCACCACGTTCTCATCGTCCACAAGTTTTAGTTAGATATAAATGAACAGTTCTTCACAAAAAATTTGAGTTTTATGGGAGGGGGTGAAACATCACATGATAAATTTCTAAGAAAAGTACTTGACGTCATAATATGCTGCACAATAAGTTGTTCGATTACTAATGTCACTAAACAGATCACCTCCTTTTATTTACTCATAATGTCCATCTGACTGCAAGTAAGTGATCGCGGTCTCTTTCATCTTTCGTATTCCAGGTGTCTTTTTTTTCTCTAGAAAACAGCATGGGAGTAAAACTAGCCTCTGGACAAGAGGAATGGTCATTTTCTATAAGATGAATGGGCTTTCATTGTTGTTGGTGTAACAGATAAGACACCCTATTCAAAATTCTAGAAAGAATGTCTTTCCAGAAACAGCAAAAATGAAAAGGTCACAGGGGGAAGCAAATTCAATAGCAACATATATTTCTTTTCATCTGTTACAAGGATTGCCTATTTCCTTCATTTTTAATTTTAAAAAATTATTTTTAAAAAGGAAAAAATATTTAAAGAATTAAAAACTTAAAATGTTAGCCTAAAATTTCGGCGCATAATTGAAAAATTGACTTTTAGAGCGACGCATAAACGATGGATGTTTATCATTATTTTCCTATCTAATGTACTGGGACCTATAAAAATCGTCGTATAAATGAAAAAGGCGCATAAAAGAGGTGGTGCATAAGTGAGAGGTCACTGTATTCCAATATAAAATGAAAATAAACATTCATTGTTTAGCTGGGAATATTATATATAATTGTTTCTGCAATATTACTTATAAAAAGATTTTCGGAAAGTATTGTCTTTTTTAAAGTGTATGTCATGACGAAACGACGGAATTCTGAAGAAAAAATTCTAATTGATTCAGTATTTTTTTCTTCTTAAGCTTACCAATTGAATAGTCTGTTTTATACACAGAGAAAAAAAGCATGGTCAAAACTACTGGAAAATTGCAAAATTCACAGTGTTTCCTGTTGTATGGGCTCACCAAAAAGAACGGAAATGTTTACCGAAACACTTTGGTGATGGATTTGGTAAAATTACATTAAAAATTTTAATATTATAATGTATCATTGTATAATGAATAGTTAAATAGTGGCCAATTTGAAAAACCATTCTGTCTTAAAAAACCATTTATTTGCCTAAATTTACTATTTCAGTGTGGTAATTTTTATTAAATGAGTAGTAAGAACTATTATTTTAAAAACCGGCATTTACAGGAATACGTAACCATATGAAATGAAATATTACTAAAATGAATGATTTAAATACCGTTTGTTTGGTTTTGTTAACTAAATTATGATTTTTTGATAAGAAATGTCCTTACCATACCATATGTTAATTTTACCAGAGTTTTTTTCGCTTTGCTAGTTAGTATAATGACATATGTTGATGTATAAAAGGGACTCATATGATATACATGGGAGAGTAGAGTAAGTTAACGAAACACGCATTTGAAGGCCTGCTAGTGACAGCCTACTTATTAGGAGTTCACAAATTTTGAAATAAATAACCATAGTTTATTTAAGTACAGTATATCTTTGTTTTCACACTTTTGTAAATGTCCACAATTTTGCACTTATCCCAATAATGAGGCATTAAATTTGAAATGTAAAAAACTTTTTATTAGTATTTGTTTTTGTTTCGTTTTCCTTCTTTGGCATACTCTTTGGATTGAAACGTTTACTCAAATTACTGACCATATAAAACTACAGCAAATGCTGAAAAAATTTCGTTTTGTCTTCAATGGGACTCAAATGAAAATTGGACCAATTGTTTTTCCTGATAGTGATATAAATTTTTAGTATCTCTTTTAGAGAAACAGGCACCAATATTGTTATATTCAAAGTAAAAAAAGAACATTTTCATAAAATTGTTGCTGTTGTGGCTCATTCTCCAAATGCCTGATGAAGTCAGACAAGGTCCATCAGACCTTTGACCCTAAGAAAATTGAAGACCAGAAGGGGGGAAGAGTATATATCCTCTCTGGAAAGTCTCAAAAAGTCCAGGATGTGTTCGGGAGAGGCCTGCTGAGTTTGACGTTAGGAGCAGACTTCGAAGATTCTCCTGCCTTCTTCTTTTTGTGCGACTGGTTGCTAATCTGGACATAGCGGTTTTAGAAGCTCTGTCACAATTGATATCGAATGAAGAACCTGGCTCTTCGCCCTCATACCAGTGATGGTAGGGAGGAATCTTCCACCCCTCCGAAATTTCAGAATTAACTATGGATTGATGTTCTAAAAAGGTAAGACTTGAAGAGGAAAGATTAGCGTGGTAACAGCCCTCCTTGGCCAGTCCATCAGCTTGCCCATTACCGTATATGTCAACATGAGATGGGATCCACTGATCATACTTTATTCATTCGCACCCAGACGTATTGGTTTGTTATGGGAACTTGGAGGATTTTATGGCACATACCACCATTTAATGCCCAGAGATTCTTTGGCCAGTGGGATTCGAACTCACTTTCCCACAAACACGAGCCCAACGTTCTACCAACCAATCTATCCCTCCATTTGCATTAAAACATTAAAAACATTAAGATACAATACTACCCGCGTCAGTTTCTTAAGCCGCAACTTATTTAAAATTCATATATATTATAGTCTTCCTACCATTAGAATTTTGATATGCAAAAGAGACTGTATATTTAAAAGTAGCTACGATTTGTGAAAAAAAAATCAATTTATTTTAAAGTCTGACTTTATTTGTTAAAATATAGCTTCATATTAATTTCACAATCACGAACACTATCGCCCGATAAATATATTGTTCATGGTAAAAGTGGGGCAACTTCATGTTTTTTTTTATTTTATAAAACGTGTATTTTTTGCATAATTGTATCCCATTTCGTCATAGCTTTTCTTAAAAAAGAAAATCANTATAATGTAGAATCTGGTTGAGAATTTCCTTCAAATAAATGTGCAAGTTAGTTTCATAAGCTCCGTCAAACAGAAAATAAATCAAATGCATATTGAAAAAACGTATGGTCAAAGCTAATAAACAGTGGTGAAATTTACTACATTTCCTGCTCGATAGGAAAATAAAAAATTTCGGAAATTTTTGCCGAAGAACTTTGTCAATTATTTCAATGAAATTTACGTTAAAATATGAACTTATAATCTGTGACAAATTTAAAATTTTGTAATTTTTATCGTTCATGGATTAAAATATATCGGGCTTTATTCGAGCATATATTGAAAACCTTTTTATTTGGTAAAATTTACTTTTCATTTTTGTATTTTTCTAAAAGTGCAGTAATAAGAACTCTGAAAACCAGAATTTCTGGGAAACCGTAAAGATATGAACTTAAAAATTATTAAATGAATGGGGTTATTGCAATATATTTTAGTTCGATTAACTGAAATTATGTATTTATTTATAAGAAAGGTCCTTAACCTACAATTATGGTAATTTTACCAGATTTTTTTTTTTTTTTTGCAAATAAGGAGACAGAAATAAATTGGTTTAGAGACCATTAAGTTAGACTGTTCCGATAAACTTAATAACATCAAATGAAAATTTTATCTCCTATCTATACCCTATACCAGGGATGGCGAACCAGTGGCACGCGTGCCACTTATGGCACGCGACACAATATTTTGGGCACGCCACCGATCACAAAGTTTACTATGAAGCATATTAGCAATTCAATTAAAATTCATAAAAAAAAGAACAATTAATGCTAAAAAAGCAATTAATAACCATAAAAAAACAAGCGAACAATAAATAACTAGCAAAAAAAATTAACAGTTCTGCTTAAACTAACATCTTATAACCCCAATATAAGTTATTTGTCATCTAATCTGCAACAACAGAAGTCACACTGATGTTGATACTTTAAGTTGAATTACGCGTATAACTGAGACATTGCAAAAGTTGAGAATTGCATTTTTTCGTAGTAATTAAAGAGTTTTGAGTTGATAGTATTTAGTATTATTATTTACCCAATAATCACGAAGTCAAAACTATTTGTCCGCACGTCTATGACCTCATTAAAATATATTTTAAAAATATATTTGCGGCATGAAGGTTTGCCACCCCTGCCCTATACTCTATATCCGATACCCTATATCTAAGTTTACTGTGTTTTCCGAAGATGTGACAATAACTTGTGACTAATGTAACGCATGTAAATTAGTACATATTCTGCATAACTAAACATATTGCGTTATATAACCTACACGATTACTAACACTTTTGAAGCGAATTCCAATTGCAAGAGACGTAAATTATATAGAATATATATGATTTAAGACTCTTGCAATTAGAATTTGCTTCATTATATGATTCATTATTCCTTTAGATTATTTATACAATGACTATGTAACTATGGTCTTTTGCAAACTATAAGTAGAGAAATGTAAAGTGGTCTCAATTAATAAAATATAATTTAGCAGCTATTGCTCTATAACTGTTTTTCTAATTACCTGCCGAATTCAGGGAAATTTTTCCCAAGACAAATCAGTTGTTTAGTAAATATGGGGGAAAATTTTCACCCGATGTGTAATTATTGTGTGCGACAGCTGATTTGTTTATCAAATTTTTTTCTGAAGCAATATATTCATTTTTGATAAAGCGTAGCCTGAACAAGGGATAACTATTTCAATATAAAATTAAAATAAACATGCATTGTTTAGTTGAGAATATTATATATATCATAGTTTTTGCAATATTGCTTATAAAAGGATTTTCGGAAAATATTGTCTTATCTAAAGTGTATGTCTAAACAAAACGACGGAATTCTGAAGAAAAAATTCTTATTGATTTAGTATTCTTTTTCTTCCTAAGCTTACCAATTGAATATTCGTTTTCTTTCTTTGGCATACTCTTTGGATTGAAACGTTCACTCAAATTACTGATCATATGAAACTGCAGCAAAAGAACTCAGTGCTGAAAAAATTTCGCTTTGTCTTCTGTGGGACCCAAATGAAAATTGGCCCTATTTTGTTCCTGATAGTGATATAAATTTCAGTATCTGTTTTAGAGAAACAAGCTCCAATATTGTTATAATCAATGTAAAGAAAGAACATTTTCATAAAATTGTTGCTGTTGTGGCTTATCCTCCAAATGCCTGAAGAAGTCAGACAAGGTCCATCAGACCTTTGACCCTAAGAAAATTGAAATCCACAAGGGGGGATGAGTATATGTCCTCTCTGGAAAGTCCCAAAAAGTCCAGGATGAGTCCGGGAGAAGCCTGCTGAGTTTGACATTTGGAGCTGACCTCGAGGATTCTCCTGCCTTCGAAAAACGAGAGTCTTTTCGTGTGAATGCTTGCTAATCTGGACATTGCTTTTTCAGAAGCTCTGTCACAATCATATATGGCAACGTTACTTTTAAAAAGTAACGAGTAAAAGTACAAGTATTTTGAAAAAAAGTAACGAGTAAAAAGTAAAAAGTTCTTGTTTTAAAAAGTAACGAGTAAAAAGTACAAGTAAAAGTACAAGTACTAAACAAAAAAAGTAGCGATTTAAAAGTACATTTCTAGGAAATCGAAAATTCAAAGTAATCTAAAATTTGAATAATATTCTTATGTTCTTTAATGTTCTTGCAAAATTGTTGTTATTTATTTAATTATTTTTAATTTTGAAAGTTATGGGCATTAATTTATTTTTAAATTCGGAAGAATATTATAATATAATCTTATAATATAATTGTATAATATAATTTTAAAATCAAATAAGATTTTAATATGAAACTTTTTATGGATTTGCACGAAAAAGAAATTTTATCTATTGATTTTAATTTTTAGTTTATTATTTTTATTTATTTAAATTATCATTGATTTAAAATTGTTTTACTCTATAGAAACACGTTTTAAAAGCGCAAACATAAACAAAGCAAGCACGGGGTTTCAGATAGCTTTGTGATGTTTGAGCTAGTAAAAAATAATTGAATGTGCAACAATTACAACAAGCTGAAACAGAACAGTCTACAGTTTTATTTGTATGCTGAAGTCATGCGAGAAAATCATTTTCCGAACATTTCTGCCTAGTGGAACAATTTGTAAACGAATTTTAGTATCAGCGGCTAAATTAATACCTTCAAGTTTTCAAGAGTTGAAATAGAAATTATAATAGTTTTCAATAGCACAAATAGTTTTGAAGTTCTCAGAAATTTGACTGGGCGGTGTTTGACAAGGTGGGGCATATACATAATTTTAGTAAAAAATGAACGAGATAAAAATGTATTTAGTAAAAAATGTATTAAGACAAAAATGTGAGTTCAAAAAGAAAATTGAAAAACGTAATAACAAAATCAAACATTTTTTAATTAAAATGTATTAAATAAATGCATAAAACTCGAAAATGATTGAAAATAACTTGCTAATTAATATTTTTATTCATTTTGCAAAATAATTGCATTTCGAAAGTGGTGTCACTGAATCTGCTGCGAGAATTTCTCAGAACGTGCTTAGCCACGCTGAATAAGCGCTCACGGGAGGTCAAGGTATTTAAACATGAAGTTAGCTGTGAATGCATATATATTGCACATTAATTTTATAAATCAAAAAAACATAAGCATTTTTTAAAATTTAATTTTTTTCTTTTTGGAAAGCTTACCGATCTTCAGAAAAAAGTAACGATTTCATTCGACATTTCCGTTACAAATACTTGCACTTTTTGCCTAAAAAAGTAACGAAAGTACAAGTAAAAGTACTAAATTTAAAAAGCAACGAAGTACAAGTAAAAGTACGTACTTTTTACTTGTTCCGGCGGTACAAGTAACGAAAGTAAAAGTACTGCCATATATGGTCACAATTCATGTCGAATGAAGAACCTGGCTCTTCGCCCTCATACCAGTGATAGCAGGGAGGAATCTTCCACCCCTCCGAAATTTCAGAATTAACTATGGATTGGTGTTCTAAAAAGGTAAGACTTGAAGAGGAAGGATTAGCGTGGTAACAGCCCTCCTTGGCCAGTCCATCAGCTTGCCCATTGCCGTATATGTAAACATGAGATGGGATCCACTGAAAATAAACAACGTGGAATTTTGAAATGAGCTTGAGTTTGAGAAGGATAGAAATACTAGTTTGATCTCCAATTGCAATCCAGTTGTGGAGGTGTTGAAGAGATCTGCAACTGTCCGAAAGGATCCGGAGGTTCCGAAGTATAAACTTGATAACTCTAATCTATTAATCTTATATTTTGAATAACTGTACAGTTACTGGTTTAAATAACTCTTATCTATAATTTCGATTTTTTTTAAAATTTTATTTCTAGTACAATTTGCAATTATTAAATATATTTCAAAATGCATCGGAAGTCTTTATAATGTAAAAGTATTTTTTCTTTTAATATTAAGTTTTTAAACACTTTAATGATTTTCTTCGGACAATTCCTACAATGGAAGTATGGAAAGCTTTTTACGATGTCTAAAAAGGAAAGTAGCGAAGAAAGCACCTCACACTGTTAAAAATCTCTCATCTAATAGCTGTGTTTGGAAGACAGTAAAAAGTGGGGGAAACCTTACATATAAATACTCTACTATACTCCAGTCACGTTCTTCAAAAAGCGAGTGCGAAAATCATTACGTCAGTTTTTATTCGTTTTTTATTGTTCAGTCGAAAGGAAAAAAATACGTCGTATCGAAAAGAAAGCAAAGAGCTTGTCTGGATAAATATATGTCCAAAGCATAATTTATGCTAGTTAAAAAATTAGGTTGTGGAGTTAAAAATAGCTTAATTATTTTAACTTCTAGGTAAAGACAGCTTAATTATTTTAACTTCTAGGTAAAAATAGCTTGATTATTTTAACTTCTAGGTAAAAATAGCTTAATTATTTTAACTTCTAGGTAAAAATAGCTTGAATATTTTAACTTCTAGGTAAAAATAGCTTAATTATTTTAACTTCTTCGTGAAAATAGCTTAATTATTTTAACTTCTAATGAAAATAAGGGGATTTGAAAATTTAGAATTACAATATTGATCAAAAAAATTTTGTTAATTAGTTGTATACACCGCAACACCCTTTTTAACTCCAACTGAACTTAACTAAGTATTAATCCGCAATTAATCATTCAAGGAATCAAAATATGTATCTAATACTACGAATCTTAGGGACTACGAAAACTTATCTATGAAACTATGTATTAAAAACTTTGCATCTTATATTTCCTGTATTTACGTTAATGTATCGTGACTTAATAGAAATCCTCTAAACTTTTCATTAAAGTAAAGATAAGTTATAATATCTAATGTTTTCTTGTATTAGCAATGTTAAAGTCTTATAGTCCAATAAATGACGGTTGTCAACTAGACAAATGTTTTGTTATCTAAGGTTAATTAGTTTGATTTCCATATGTGTCTAATCAATGCTTTAACGTATTATGCCTCAAACTACCGAATCATCATATTACAACAGCACAATGGAAGTTTCAATGTATGCATTTTCATAGAATTAACAGCTAACATTCGCCCTAAAATAATATGCATTTGAAGCATTGGATTTTATTGGAAAAATGTTATTAATCTAAAAGAATTTTTATAACGTTACAAGCAATTCGCATTCACATTAAAGATGATTTTATTAGAAAATAAAAATGCTTAGTTTTATTGAATAAAAAATTATCATTGGAAATGAATACTTTACCTCAATACTAAAAGTTTGCAATCACACTAAAATGATATTCAAACTCAGAAATTTAGAATCATCTAATAATTATTAAATAAAACATTGCGATTCTAAATAAATAATTTATAATAATAAAAACAATTTGAATTTAGGTCACAGTAAGAGTTAGAAATTCTTAAAATATTGAAAGAAAAAAGGTAAACATTATAAATAAATGCATTTGGCTACCTAACCACCCACTTAAAACAGTTTTAATTCGCGTAAAAAAGTATACATGGGAAAGTAAAGAAGAAATATATATTTAAAATTATTAGGCATCAACATAAATGTTTTAAATGTGTGTGTTAATTTCGTCAAAAGAGTTCACATTCGCTAGAAGCGCGTTTTCAAAAGTAAGGAAAAAGTTTAATTTTATTTCCGAAAGTCTAAGCTGAAGAAGTATCATAAAAAAGGCAAATCTAATTTATGCCAAATAATTTCCATTAGAAAGCAGAAATGCGGAATAAAAATCAACAAAAATGTAACAATCTAAAAGGTGCATAAACAAAACACAAACAGTTTGCTTTCACACCTAATTAGTATAATTTAGAATGCATAAATATTGAATTTTAATCGAAAAATTAAATTATAAATTAATACATATAGATAATAAATCAATATCATAGAAAGTTTTCTTTCGTGTAAAAATAGTATGCATTATACAGGCAATAGTATGCATTATGCAACAATAGTAAACAGGTGCATTGAAATATGTACGGCAAAAAGCTTTATTTTTTAATGTGGAGCTAGAAATTATGGTAAAACTACCGTAATGTATGGTAATGATATTTCTGGTAAAGAAATCTCGAAAATGTTAATTAATAAACCCAAACTGGTACTTAACCCATTCATCTGGTAATTTCTCCATTTATGTGATAACGGTTCTCAGAAATTCGAGATTTTATAATTATAGTTCCCATTACCACACATTAAGTAAACTTTCAAAAGCAAATTTAATTGAAAAAATGGATTTTATCATGGTAATATTACCAAGTTTTACCATACTTTCGAAATTTAATCATTGTAAAATTGGACGTGTTTGTTAATTTTAACAAAATTATTACCAAAGCGTTTCGATAAAAATTATCGAGACTTTTTATGTTTCCATAGAGATAAAAACGTGCGTAATTTTACCATATTCTAGTATTTTGACCATACTTTTTTACTCAAGGAACACAATGTGCTATCCCTATACAAACGCATCACGTTTATGTGAACAAGTTTTCAACAATAAACAAAAATTATATATTTTTTAAAACATAATTAGCACTAAAAACGGAAATCTTATAGGCAATGGAGATGCAAAAAAAAATTCGAATTAACGTCAAAACACCATTTATTTGAAAGCAGAAACAAATAACAATAATGTGCAAAAGTTTTTACCAGAGAAATCAATATAGTAGTGTAAATACTAGTGGAATATATTGTATCTATATAGCGATCTATAATGGTATACTATACTTTGTAGTAATTCGGCAACAATTTTTACTAAAAATAGTATGTCTTAGAAAACATAAACATTAGATTAAATTGAAACAAGAAAAAAGCAACAACAAATAAATTAGCACTATAACTAAATACATTTCGAAAATTAATCTAACCCTGCAAATAGCATTCATTATTAAAATATAGTATACATTAGAAAACAGGAAGGTTGAAAATAATTTGGCAAAAATATTAGCAATTAGAAGAATGTGTTATCTTAGTACAAACAATTCGCATTCATATCAAAACAGGATACATTAGAAAACAAAAATACGGAATTCTCAGATAGTATTTCTATACACGTTATGAAACACAAAGAAGATAATAAATACTAAACGTCTCTTATTCCCTCAAATATTGCAAGTTTCAGAATCTGCTTATGACAAAGAAAGGACATTGCAGCACATATTTGTTTCGAATGTCTTTGTCTTGGAGGGATATTTCAGAAGTTTTTCCCTCGAGTGCTAATACTTGTGTCACCATATGAGAGTAAATATTGAATGAAGAGGGGAATGTGTCCTCCATAGTACCGTCGTCCTTGTTTGAAAATTGAGCCCTAGGGTTTTATTTCCTCCGGAGAAAAAATTGTAGAACTCTTTATGCCGAGACTTTCTTTTATTAAAACTGAATAATGCTGATAATTCAGATCTCAAACGGGATTGGATTGCATTGTATGGGATACATGCTAACCAACATTGTTGCGTGTAAATTATGGTTTATATAAATATAGGGTGAAAAAATTGTTTTGTTTGTAAGATTTTATGAAGTTTTCTAAAGAAAGTAGATTCTCTTCTTTTGGTATTATTCTGAATCGTTGTTTTTCAGGAACAATTCAGATAAATTGTTGCAGGGTCTATATTTAAGAGGGTTATCGTAATAATTGGAACTAAATTTATTACTTACAGATGAATATTACTCATTTAAAATACAATTTCTAAATAATTGGAGATTTCAATTTCACCGGCGAAAAAATAGTAGAGCTCTTTATGCCAAGGCTTTCTTTTATTAAAACTGAATAATGCTGATAGTTCAGATCTCAAATGAGATTGAATAGCACTGTATTGTATGCATGCTAACCAAAATTGTTGCGTTGTAACTTATGGTTTATATATTTATATAGGGTAAAAAATTGTGTGAAGTTTCGTAAAGAAAGTAGATTCTCTTCTTTTGGTATTATTGTGAATCGTTGTCATTCAGGAAGAATTTAGATAAATTGTTGTAGGGTAATCGTAATAATTTAAACTAAATTCATTCGTTACAGATGAATATTTTTTCCCCAATGCCAATCTATGTTAGCATTTCGTCAATTTATGCATTTACTGCGCAGATTTATTGGTCACTCTTTCAGGGACACCATAATAGGTTGGCCAACGTTGCTGTCATAGAAATGACGTGTATTACAGAGAACGAAGAACTTCCATGCCTTGTCCGGGATTCGAACCCAGAACCTTTCTGTTGCAAGACCTGCGCATTACAAGTACAGTAAAAATTTGAAAATGATTCTATTTTCATCAGACCTAAGAAAATGCAAACTTTGCATTACTTTCGTAATAAACCTCTATCACCATTAAATATTTTCCCGCATTTTTCAAACTTAATAAAGCATACCTTTTTTTTTATTTTCGATAACAAATATTACATCTTTCCTTATAATGTTGCAATTCTACCTTGAACGTAAACGTGTTATTCACTTCGGTTTTAAAACGATTTTCCTACAATTCATTTAAACCTTAAGCAATACTTATGCAATTTTTATTGCAATGCAGAATAAACTAACTTGTATTATTTTATATGCTCTTACTACTTGCATGAATGGGAAAAATAAAGGAAAAAGAAAATTACAGAAGACATTACTTTTGTGGTAAACTTCTATCACCGTTGAAAATTGCAGTCGGCTTTTTCGAATTAATGAGTCCTACTGCTTATTTAATTAGTACCATAGACATTAAATACTTCCTATAACACTTTTCTCTTTTTTTTATCGTCACGATTCTACCTTGAACACAAGCGAACTTATTCACTTTAATTAAAATTTTGTTTTCCCTGAATTCAATAAAAAAAATGCTATGTATGCAACATAGAATAGTCCCGCAGTGAACTGATCGCTAAAACACGATTCCCAGCAGATCACCGAAGTCAAGCATCACTGGCTGCGGTCAGTGAGCGGGAGGGTGACCCACTTGGATCAGTCTGTGTAGGGACCAAGGGTGTGCGGTATTGGTCAACGCTAGACTGCTCTGCTGTAATGTGCTTGACGTCGCGTGAAGGTCGTGGGGCTATCTGCCATCCCCTCTGCAGAGGATTAAAATTGTGATGGCATGTGTTCGGATCATCCTCAGGGATGTTTCCCAGACAGTTGCCAATAGCCCATTGCACAGCTCTAGTGCGACGTAAATGAACAACAACAACATAGAATAAATTATCTTGTCCTTTTTACAAGTTTCACTTACCGACCGGCCTGTGTAGGGGGCAGGGAACTGTCCTTGCATCAGAAAGGTCCTGGGTTCGAATCCCGGGATAGGCATGGATGTTTCTTTCTCTGTCTCTCTCTGTGTTCTATGTCCTTTCTCCTTTGTGAGTGAATGTGACCCGCCCTATAAACGGGTTGTGGTTGTGCGAATGGTGTGGCAGAAGTCGAATTCCTGGTCATAGATGGCGCCACTGAAAAACAGAAACAATCACACTCCCACTGCCTAAACCGGCATACGACAAAAAGAAAAAATAAGAAAAACTTCACTTGCACAACCATGAATTTTTTTTTTAAATGCATTTCTTTCCTAATTAATTATCAGTATTAAAGATTCATCTCCCTTGTTTCGGATTAATGAATCCTACCATTTCTTGTTTAGAATCACAAACATTAAAATTTCCCTATATTTTTATTTTTGTCATCAGGATTCTACCATGATTTCAACTGAATTTATTCGTTTTATTTTTTAAACCATTTCCCAGGAACCTTAAACAATGCTATGTAATTTTTATGGCAACTCAGAATAAACTAACTTGTATTATTTTACACGCTTCACTTGCATAACCACAAATCTGCCGAAAGAACCTAATAAAACACAATTCTTCGTATCGTGGGAAGCTTGTGGTTTCTTCATTCTACCCGAGTAAATATATCAGGCGATTCGAAAAGTAGCAATACGTCTATCTATAGCTCGCCTGTCCATTTCTATCTGGGTCACTTGGGTAATCTATCAAGTGTACTCTTGTCAACTTGGAGCGTAAGAAATTGTTCAAGCAATGGAATAGTAGCTGGATTTACGTGGTAAAGAAGATTTTCATTACTGTTCATTTATTTACTTATTTTTTTGCTATGTTCTTTTTAAAATGGACTTTCTTTGGATTCAATGACTGAACATGAGATTTAGTTGGAAAAGATTTTTGTAAATCTTCTTTTTCAAATAGAAATGAAAAAAGTAAAATTCGTCCAGGAAAGCATAGTTTTTTTAAGACGTTTTTTTGCACTAAGTTGAAGATTATTTTTATATCTTTATTATTATGTTTAGATATTTTATAAAATGTTAGTATTTCTAAGTTTTAAAGTTTAAATGTATATTCCCCCTTAAACGTAGAAATTAGTTAACTTGCAGATTATTTAGATAAGCTGCGGATTAATTAACGTGATCTGTTAAATTGCCAAAAAACTGTTTCATATCTCGAATTACCTAAGTCATTTGCTATCTAAGTAAAGTGCAATCTAAGCAACTTATAAAATTTATTTCGATACCACCTCTAAAATGCAGATTTTTTTTTACAGATCATATAGCTTATCTGAAGATTAACTAGCGTGATCTATTAAAATACCAAAAAAAAAACTTTTTGGTTCTCAAGTGACCTAATTAATCTGCAAATTACCCAGATAATTTATACGTCTGCAGTTTTGGTTAAAACGAAAATGGAATCTTTGCTGGAACAACAGGAATGCTTCTTTACTCTTACATTAATATAATTCTGGTTACTTATTTTTCGCTAACAAAAATAAGGTTACTACAATAAAGCAATCAACACATTTGTTGGTTGAATCAATCATTAAATCCCTCATAAAGAATCAAACGCTTTAAAACACAAATAAAATAAAGGAAATTAACATTATGTCATTTATTTAATTTTTGGTATCAAAAGAATCAAGTGAAGCATTTTACAAATTAATGGATATTATGAGATAAACATTTGAATTTAAGAAATGCAGACACCTTTAACACTCACATTAACTAATTGAATTGTTAAAACCCATTAACCAAATTCATTTGTAGATTATATAGGCAATGCGGTAGATTATAAGGCAATGCGGCTTTAGCAGTTACTTATGATACATATTTTTAATTTTTTTCGGATTCATTTATAAATATTAATATTTAAAAAACTTAAAATTTCATTGCTAACAAAAACAATAACAAACAATATGCATGATGTAACAATAAAATATTATTACATCATGCATATTATATCATGTATATTATTATATCACGCATATTATATCATGCTTTTATTATATCATGCATATTATTATATCTTGCATATTATATCATGCATATATCATGCATGAAATATGCAGATTATATCACAACCTTAAATTGAGTTCAGAGTAAAATCTGTTTTTAGAGATTGCCTCCACATCTGCCTAGCACATTAGCATAGAATTCGAAAGCCGTTATATGGTTGTTGATGTTTTGATTTCATTAAAATTCTCTATTATTTCAACTGCTTTATTTTCCGCAACACATTTGAATGCGTAATGCTAGAAAAAAAAGAAGAAAAAAACTTGGAATTAAATTTAATCAATTAATAGCTAATGCATTGATTTCTTAACTTTCCTTGGAGAAAACTGTACTAACGTACGCAACAGACTTGCATTTTAGATTTCTTGAAGGACGAAGCTGTGGGGCTTAGCCCTGCAGCCACACCCTCCGGGACATTTTCCAAATTTATAATTTGATAATGTATATTTGTATTAAAAATTGAGATTAATCTTGAATTTGGAGCTCCTTAATTTAGAAAAATAAATCATTTTTATTAATTATATTTGATTCCTCATTTGAGCAATTCATCATTCTAAATTTGATTTATTTCACACACATCATAATACTCTGGTTAATCAAATAATTGGACGAATGGATAATAGTAATTGCCTACAACAGCATTCATTCAACTACATATTTACCTTATCAACATTCTTCATCTAATGTTAATCACCTTCAGGATAAATTTAATACTAATACATCTCCTCATCAACTGTTGTTAACTATCAACTACTTTCGTCAAGCATCAAATTTTATCATAACAAAATCAAACTTTTTCTTGACAAAGCGTTCGCCTCCAAAGAAGGTGACTCGGGCTTGAATCCCAGCAATGGCCGATTAATACCCCTGCTCCCGGCTCGCACCGGAAATAGTGCTGATATCATATTTATCCTCAAAAATCCTCAAAATATCCTCAGTGGTAGACGGATCATGGGTTGGAATCTTCTTGACGCCGGACAAACCAAATGAGGTTTTCGGGATTTTCCTCTCCATGTAACGTAAATGCGTGTTGGTTCATCATTCCATTGGACTAAAGTCATCTACGAAGGGAAATTTGCTAAGGTGGTTGATAAATGGGTTCTCTTATCATCTGAATTAGGTTAAAAATTACAGAACTACGAAGTTAAACATTGGCAGCTTTAAACTCAGAACTGGATCGGCTGCTCAACGCCTTTTATTAAATATAAAGAACAAAAATATCTACAAGGTGTCCCGGGTCAGTTACATCAATCGTCAGTACAAGTCAATTTTCAAAATATGTCGCCTGAAGAGCGTATTTAAAAGATTGCTACCATCATTAAAAAAAAGTCTATTCATTTAGGGCACATACTGTTTTAAAATTGAAGGTCTTGCTCAATATCTGCACATCCTTTTTCGTACAAATATTTTAACAATTAAAATTTTTTCTGAGAATAAAAGTTATATATTCCTCTTCTAATTTGCACGACAGCCCAGGATGGGCCTTGGTCTTCTCAACAAGCCTATGCCAAGACATTCTTCCCTTAGCCAAAGTTCTCCAGTTTATTATCTTTAAAACTTGTAGGTCCTTTTCAAGGCAGTCTAACAATCTTAGGTTTGTTCGTCCTCTTTTTCTTGTACCTGTTAGCCTGGCACTGAAAACTTTTTTGGTTGTCCTGCTATCCTCCGTTCTTATAATGTGGCCTACCCATTTAATACTTTGAATTTTGATAAATTTAATGACATCAGGTTCTTTATATGCTTTGTAAAGTTCTGTGTTTGATCTTCTAAACCAGGTACCGTTTTTACTTATTCCACCAAAAATGTTTCGCAGTATTTTTCTCTCAAATCTAGCTATCATATTTTTATCTCCACGGGTCATTGTCCAGGTCTCACATAAAAGTTATATCTATAATTGCTAAAACAGCCAAAGGTTGTTATAGATCACCATATTAATCAAAACTATTTTATTTAATTTTTTATTTATATTTTTAAATGAATTTAAAGACTATTAAAAATTCATTCAGAAAGATCTAATGTTAATTGTTTAATTTAATTTTTTTAAATGTGATTTTATTTGATTGATTCCAACTCCTCTTTACCTCTATAATTGCTTAAAGTTACCTCTATAATTGTCAAAACAGCAAAATGTTGTTATAGATTCTTATACTTATCAAATCTACTTTTATTTAATTTTTATTCAAAATGTCAAACGAATTTAAAGAATATAAAAAAAAATCATAACGATCTAATGTAAATTTTTTCATGGAATTTTTTAAAATAAGAATTTATTTATTAGATTCCAACTTGTTTTTCTAAATACTTGCTTGAGAATCGTAACTCTTTGAATTTATCAGATGTTATGTGATTTACAACTGAAAAGATGGTTTATTTTCTGCAAACTAGATCATTTTCAAATGCTTCGTACTTCGTGATTATTATCCTATAAAATTTTGAATAGCAGTCTGTCGCATTCATGCCAAATGATAATATCTTGAGAAAACTGCTCTGAAAGTTAAACTTCAGAAAAATATTTTCATTTTCACGAGAGTAAAATACATTTGCCGCTAAATATATTCCTTTTTTATTGCACCTTTTTTCTCTAAAAGGTAAGCAAGAGAGTTTTTTTATCCTTTTTTATATTCATACAAAAGAGAATTTCAACAAACATAACATAAATTTTGTGCAGAATTTCGATGACAGGGTAATTCTTGACACAACTCCCTATTTTATTTTTACTGCTTTGATTTTGGGTCTAAATGTAGAATTTTACATACAATGTTTGAGAAAGGGCTCTGCGAATATAGTGAGCTGTAAGTTATGAGTCTTTGTAGAGTACTTCTTTGAAAAACAGTATAATAAATTGTGTTATTTTTTTTTGTAAATATTTCTCTTATCTTCATGGAGTAAAATATATTCAATATGATATTCGATTGTTGCGTCATTTCATACATATTTACGATTTTGAAAATAAGTATTAAATATATTTTATCACTCATGATTTAGTTTATATTATTTTATGATTATGATTTATATTATATTATGATTTAGTTTTTTTTATTAAAATGTGTCTCATGATTTATACGTATTTAAAACATATAAAAAAGGTAATTAAGACATATAATTTTTTATGTTTCTTGAGTGACATTTAGTCAATATGATAATCGATTGCTGCATCATTTTATGTAAAAAAGCATTAATACATTTTACAAATTAATTATATTGCAATTGAATTTTTTTTATATATAACTTCCAGTTCTTGTTTTTTAACTTTTAAATTTACCTTTGATTTAATAAATAAAATGCAAATATTTATTTTGTTTTCAAGATGAAAAATTTATTCAATGAGATATTCGATTGTTACATCATTTCAGATCGAATTAGGGCAATATAAGAAAAAAATAGTATATTTAATGAAATGTACAACTGTAACTAATTGTTTAAAATTAAAATCAATGAATTGTTTTTTTTTTATGTTTCTTAAATGCTGACAGCAAAATATTGAATGAAAATGTATGGTACATACGACTTCGGAAATTGATTATTTTTATATAAATCTTCGAGGTCTTGTTTTTTTAGATTCTTTATTTGTTGTAGTAAACTAACAAAGTAATAAATGTAAGCATGTCTCTTTTCTTCAAAAAGTAAAATTTATTCAGTATTATATTTAATTGCTACGATTGTAGGAAGGCGTTGAATATAAATTATAGAGAAAAAAAATCTATTAAAATTACCGCAAGTATGATAAAGATATTTCTAGTAAAAAAAAAGACATAATTCTGATAATAAAACGAAAACATTCGGTGTTTAAACCATTCATTTGATAATTTTTCCGTTTATATGGCAACAGTTTTACCGGAAATTCTGACTTTAAAAATTTTAGCTCTTATTACCCTATTACCTTACACTAGGTAAAAATGCAAAATTAATTTTACCAAATTCATTATCAAATCACTTCGGTAAAAATTATGGAGCTTCTGGTGTTCTCATAGAGCCAGAAATAAAGGTAAATTTCCCCTTATTCTTATAATTTTGACCATATTTACCATAATACTCAAATATTAAGAAATTTTTTCGCTTCAATGAAGCCGTTTCCTAGTAATTACTCCGTGCAAATTTTTGTGCAAAGTGACAAAGTCACTAAAATTGTAGAAATATGAACCAGAATATGTCATTTCGGAATATGTAGTACAAATTCATAAATATACTCTTACGTAACAATTCTTAACATGTATTTTCGAAAGTTTTTTTTTTAATCACAGTAACGCATGTTTTACTTTGTAGAAAATTATTATGTAAACGATTTTCTGTAGTTTATTAAAGCGTTCAAAAGCTAAACGACGTAAATGTTACATTTGATAAATTTTGCATGAAAAGAGTCAAAGTACTCACTAAAAAGTTTTGTTTGACAATCCATTTTACTTTGTGCTCTCAATAAAATAAGAACATCCTCCTTTAGAGAGATGATTATGCTATTAAAACCATACCAGAACCCCATACAAAGAGCGTTTATATAAATAAGATTTCTCGAAAATTTCGAACGGAAAACACAAATGCAATGAATCGGACATTACACGTCCATTTTCTTCGTAAAAGACGTCGTTTGGACGACCATCCCTCCTCTTACTCAGTAAAGTATTTACGAAAGAAGGAGAATATTGGAGACTTCATCTTGAAGCAAGTATACATTTTGCTGAGTCATCTTTAAATCTAATACGCTCCATTTAGAGGGTGTGCTAAGATTTGTTCATTAAGCTCAGAACTCCCTGTCTTTATTCTATAATTAGAGAATCTTGTCTTGGCTCAGCGAAAGGAAGACATTATTTTAAATCGACATTATATTTAATTTTTTTTTAATTCTTTCAAATTGTATTAGTTGTGCTAGTTAACAAATGTAAAGCAGCTTCTTATAACTTAATATTCCGCTATATATGAGTCAAGATCATTGTATGAAATACCGATATTCTGCATTTTTGGCAATAAAGTATGAAATCTTAGGATTTTGATTGTATACTTTTCTTAATTATTGTATAGAATACCGATTAGTTTTTATTACTCAGTTTGTAGAATACCTGGACAATGTGTGAAAATAATTCAATACATTGATTTTAGATTCGTTATTAGTTATTCTATCTAATGTCAACGTGAAAAGCAATGTATAATTCCTTTCATGCTTTGCTCGTCAATTTAAGGCATTCAATATGATGAATGGGAATTTTATACAAAGTCTAGGTATCTTATTCAAAAACGATACATTCTCTAGTAGAGATACTATATAATGACTATGCATTTTACACAATTACAAGGCATTTTACACAATTCCTGGTGTCGTAAGACGTCGTTAACTTATATACCATAAATGAAAAGTGTAGTATTCAAGGAAGCTGGATTGTGAGTAGTGAGTAGTTAATGTACTTACATTATAATTAGCATATAACGCATATAATTATAGTGAACAAATTAAAAAATTTTTACTAGCTTATTTAGTCAATTTACTTATAATTTTCGAGCATGACAACTAAGAACCAATTAGGAATGCTACAAAAAGTTAGTATAATTCGCATTACACATTTTATAGCTCCTAGATAATATTCATAAATGCAAGAGTATAAGTGATCACATTGAAATCGCTTTGTGAAACATCTACGCTGTCACTCAATAAGTATTGCATTAATCTAACTCATACTCTCAAACTTCGAATTCTATTTAAAACTTAACAAATTTCACTATATCAGGGCATAAATGAAGTTTCCTTGACTGAGGGAAAAGAAGAAACATATTCCAATATTCAGCAAAACTTTTTAACTGTTTACAAAAAAGAGAAGAACTCTAAAAAGATTGCTGTTGTTGTCTTAGGTCACTTGTCAAGACTTACAAACCAATTTTTGAGGCAGAGGGGTGCGCAATTCCTGTTTTCCAGTGGTGACATCTATGGCCAAGTATTCAACTTCTGACGCACATACATCACAGCTCGTTTTGCAGAGAGAACACATTTACACACCATTAATGTGCCGATAGTAATTTTGATCTGACCAAGAGCGCGATCAATTTCCGATCCAGTATACCCAGATTTATTGATTTGCTACGGAAATTTGGAGGGCTTATTGACCCCGATCGATTTAGCTTGCACCTGTCATCATTTTGCACATAGAGAGTATTCAGCAGGTGGGGATTGAACATGGGCCTAACACCCTACCAGCCAGGCTATCCCGGCACTAAAATTATTAAGCTACATAATTGTCCTAATTGCATTATTTAATTGTTCATTGCTAATGTTTTAATTTCATAATATAAAATTTATCCTTAAATGCGATTTTATGCAAACTATTTCATGGTAAAATTTTTATGACTTCTTAGATGTATCATCAAATTAATTGAATAGATATTTTTGAGGATTATTTTACAACAGTTACTATATTAAAATTTTCATTCGGATTTTTAACTGGCATTTCCACCTACTAACTGTAAATTAAATTTATAATAAAATCATGAAATAATAAACAACATATTATTCGACGAATATAAAAAATTGAATTCAAATTAGGGATAAAATATTACTTTAAATATCTAATTTAAGTTTCAAGCTAAATTCAATTCATTTATGTAAACAAAAAAATAATCATACTAATAGTTTTACTTAACAGTTTGCGTAACATTAATGCTTATTTTTCTTTCATATAAGAGCGTTAAATAATTTAGTACACTAATTTTGCGTAGAGAAAATAAAACTTTCAGCAAGTGGAAAAGAGAGCGTAATGTAAGAAAACGTGATAGTTTTATTAAATAAAACAAGAACAAATTTTCTCTTACGAAGTAACATCTAATTCCTGACAAAAATAACAAATTAAAACGGTCATTTTATTCCAAGAAAGAAACATTTTTCCATTACAAATAAACGGTTTTTGATATTAAAACAAATTGTATGAATGTTTTTAAGTAAATTTGTTCTGGAGTAATGGAAGCAATATTAGGGTTCAGGACTTAGTGTAATGCCAGCATTTCAATCAACTGACAAGATTCTTTAATTAGAACTAGGGAGTCTAGCTTAATGAGCAAACCCTAACGTTATGCGGAGGCTTCAAATGGAGCGTATTTAAGTCAAAGATGATTCAGCAAAATATTTCCTTTCTTAAAGAAAAGAACGATAGTATTCTTCGCTTTCCATTAGTGCCCAATGGGTAAAAGAGAGGACGGTCTAAATGACGTCTTTTCCGAAGCAAATGAACGTCTAATGGTCGATTCCCTGCAATATGTTTCTGCTTTTCATTATTTCAAGGAAACTTTCTTTATGTCTTGGTATAGTGGAACTCGTAGAGTTTTAATAACGTAATTATTCCTCGAGGGAAGAATGTCGGTCGCTTGCTGAGAATATAACACATAATAGATAGTTCAGACAAATTTATTCTATGGGGTCTTTGATGACTCTTTTCATGAAAAATTTGTCACACTAAGAGTGTTCTTATTATTTTCTTTGTATTCCGTTGCTTAGATAGAGAAAATTACTCCGATATTTTCTTCATGGCTAAAAAGTGCGTGAAAGAGAAAAGAACAAAAGTTATAATAGCTCAATTTGCTTTTTAATTTGGTTATTTTTGAATATAAAAAAATAATACAATAATAAAAAATAGGTAGAGCGTGTGTATTAATTTGGTTATACTTCAGAAAATAAGTTTTGCTTGCTATGAATGCAAATTTTATTACGTTTGAATATAATTAATAATGATTTGAATTATAAAAAATTTCAGTTTTTCACTTTTCTCAATGTCAAACTAGTAAAAGAGAATATGATCTAAATGAAATATTTTTTTAAAGCAAATGAATATCTAATGAATGTTTCTCTGCAATACGTTTCTGTTTTTCATTATTTCAAGGAAACTTTATATCTTGCTATAGTGGAACTCGTAAATTTTAACAAAGTAATTATTCCTCGGGGGAAGAATGCCGGTTGCTTGCTGAGAATATAACACATAATAGATAGTTCAGAGAAATTCATTCTATAGGGTCTTTGATGACTCCTTTCAAAAAAAGTTTGTCTCTTTATGAGTGTTCTTATTATTTTATTTATATTCCGTTGCTCATATAAGGAAAATTACTCCAATATTTTTTTTTCTTGCCTAATAAATTTACGAAAGAGAGAAAACAGATTTTTTAATATCGCAATTCGCTTTTCTAATTTAGCTTTTCTCAATATAAGAACAAATATGCATGTTGTACATTAGTTTTGGGGAAGGGAATTAGTTGTTTTTGAATAATCGTATTTTGTTAGCTATAAATATGAATTTCATTGCATTTGATTATAATTACTGTTGATATAAATTATAAAAAAAATGCAATTCTTTTCAATTCTCGGAATGCCAAACTAGTAAAAGAGAGGACCGGCCAAAAGGACAATTTTTTTGAAGTGAATGAAAACCTATTGGTTGATTTCATGCTAGATGCTGCTGGTTTTCGTTAGTTCAAGGAATATTTCTATACATCCAGATATAATTTAACTCGTAGAGTGTTAATAACATAATTATTCGTGGAAGAAGGAATGTCGGTCTGTTATTGAGAGTGTAGCACTTTATAGATAGTACAGACACATTTATTCTGTTTTGAACTTTGATGACTTTTTTCGTAAATGATTTGTAGTTCTTTTTTTTTCTCTTTTGTATTCGGTTGCTTAGATAAGGAACTCAAATATTTTTTCCGTGGCTAAAATTAAGTGAAAGAGAGAGAATGGAATTTGTAATAACGTAATTAGCTTTGTAATTTAGCTATTTTTGACCATAAGAGAAAGTAGGCTGAGCATATATTTCTAAAAACAGTTTTAGGGTAAAGTAAAGCAATTAATGGTTCTTTTTAAATTCGTATTTTGTTAAATTCCATTCCACACGAATTCCATTAAATTTACTTACAATTGCTCCTAGCTTAAATAATAAAATTTACTCTTTTCAATTCTTCTCACTGTCAAGCTACTAAAATCGAAGACAGTTTAAAAGACTTCTTTTCCGAAACAAATGAACGCCTAATAGTCGATTCCTTGCAATATGTTTTTGCTTCTCATCATTTCATGGAAACTTTATGTCCTGGTATAGTGGAACTCGTTGAGTTTTGTTGTAGACTGCTGATTTAAGTAGCAAGAAAATCCATTCTTGTTTTCCTTACAATTTAAATCATTTTTTTCTATAATTGTCTGTCCGTTAAAAGAGAGGATAGTCAAAAAGAAGTATTTTTTAATGGAAATGTCTAATGGATAATGATTCCTTACAATGTGTTTTTACTTTTATTATTTCTAGGAAACTTTCATGTTCTAGTAGAGTAGTATTTAGAGAGTTTTAAAATTCTTCATTGAAATGCAATCAATCTCAGATAATAGATAGTTCAGAAAGGTTTTTTTATATGTACTTTGATTATTTTTTTGAAAACATAATTGACCCACTCGGAGTGTTTTTATAATTTCCTTTGTTTCCGTTGCTTAGATAATTGGAGAAATTGAATATAATATTTTTCATCGAGGAAAAATGCTTAAAATTAGTAAATTTAAAATTTAATTGTACAATACAATTGGATTTTTATAAATTTGTTATTTTAGCTATGTATTTTCAATCTTGATATGCTTTCAATTTTGATTACTTGTAAATAAAATCAATTGGCAGCAAGAGATGCCTCGTTCATTATAATATTCATGTGCTCTCTGATGTACGTAAAGTATTGAACAAAAAATAATAAAGAATTATATGCTTCTTAATTTAATCAAAGAAACAAAATCTTATTTAAAAAATATGTCAGCAATATACAATAATGTTTTAGGGAAATTCCAGGAGAAAAAAACAAGTGATGGAGATCCCAAATATAATAAACTTTTCCTCAAATAAGCTCAAAAACAATAAATTTACTTTTCAACTTACAGTTCTTGGCCACATTATTAAACAGTATATACATAAGATTCTATCGAAAATCTTAATTATCAGAGGATACTATACAACATTATTGTTTTTACAACTGGCTAACATTGCAGTGCAATACGTTAAAAATAAATACAAGTAGGAAGTATATAAGAAATCTCCTGAATAAAAACCCATTACATGCATGTTTAAATATAAAAGTAATGTATATAAACTCGTACAAAATATATAACTATTAAAACACTACAGCGCGTCTAATAATTTGGTCCAATTATTATAATACACTAATATGATACCTGATATAATAAATATTCTATATTTTTATGATATATCGACGAATTTATCCAATTGCCGAATTTATATTATATATCGTCTAATTTAACCAATTGATACACAAACGTAAGCAAGTGTAAGCCGGTTTCAGTCGCGTAAAAACAATATGATATATCGACGATATTCTATATTTATATGATATATCGACGAATTTATCCAATTGCCGAATTTATATTATATATCGTCTAATTTAACCAATTGATACACGAACGTAAGCAAGTGTAAGCCGGTTTCAGTCGCGTAAAAACAATAAAGTTATATAGCATCACCTGATAATCAAGATTTTACATAGAATCTTGCAGTGCGTCTAATAATATAGCCATGGAGTTTAGTATAAGTAGCATTTCTCCTGAATTAAGAAGTTAACCTTTAAGACTAGCACATTTATCTTTTTTAAAAAACTAATATAATACTACAAATACTCTAAAAATAACTTATTTTGAGATCACTACATCTAATTAAGACATACACAATCTGGCTTTTGGAATTTAAAGTTAGGGTATAAATAAAATAATGGGAATTAAATGTAAATGTGAATATGCTTGTTTGTAGCGAAAGAATTAATATACGACGTCATTTATTTTTTAAGATACTTTATTTAAAATTTATTTCCGTATCCTTAGCATGTTCTAGATAAGTCAGAAACGGGAAACTAAGACATGAGTCAACACAAAGAATGACTTCTAAAGTTTCGCGGAACATTAAGCTTACTCGGATTATCTGATGTCTTGCTTTTCCAAACATGCGAAGCATTTATTTATAGATATTCATTTTTAAATTTTAAAATACATTTATTTATATGCCTACTATTTTATTTTAATGTCTATGTTTCATGTGGTTTATCTGAATGTTTTTTAAGCATGTTTCATATGCAGTTTATTTGTACAATTACTTTTCAGTAAGTGATTTAATCAATACTTATTCTAAATTAAAATTTTCTGTAATTGAAAAAAAATCATAATCACATGGTGCATTAACTTCCATAGCAAGTTTTCTAACTTCATACCATACCTGCATAATTTGTGTCTGCATTATTTGTATCTTCTGTTTTATCTGTATCAATATATTTTCAAATCCCTCATTATGAGAAGTAATTTTACTAATTGTCGTGCCATGAAGTTGTTCCGTTTACAGTATTAACACGCAATTTGCATTACAAAAACATTGCCTGCATATTAATACATAATTTTTATTTACATCGGAAATTTTCAGAATCCATATCCATGAGTGTTATTGGCTCTAAAAATTGCCTTTTATTAATTTAGTGTTACATAAATGTCATGTAGTGTAATATAATAATCTACATAAAGAATTCAGCAATTGCATTTACATGCTTCACATGTTTCCTTTGTATCAACAGTTCTTAAAATGCAAATTGTCTAGTAAAATAATTGTCTTTTTAAAATTATTAAGTTGTAGATTAAATTATTGACGAAGTTGTTGCAAATTAGTACTTCATCGTTTTTTTTTATCATCATTTTTCAAAATTCTACAGCATAAGTGCAATACAGCTTGGTAATTGTCTTTTACTTATTTTATTCTTTTGTGAAATATATTTCTTCGTTATTAACTCATTGTTTACAAAATAACAACAGTACTTGTAAGTTAAAAAAAGAATAACTTAATAGATATTAAAATTTAAAGATCAAAAAAATATAAAAGTCTTTCATCTTAAATTTCAATTTAAAATGGAAAAAAAAAATATGTTTAAAAATTTTTTTTTGCTGTTTAGAAATGTAGGAAAGTGTTAAAAATTTTAATTCTTTTCCTCCTATTATTATTAAAATTAAATCAACAGTAATTTTCTCAATTTCGGCCTTGGGCGATAACCAAGAACTACAACTTCTGACTACATTATTTTGCCGAATTATACGAATATCTACAAAAAAACACATGATGTCATATTCATATAAGTAATTATAAATGGGTTTCATGAAAGAATTATTATGAATAATTCATTTTTTTTTAAACTTTTCCTTTCATTATGTATAAAACATGAGCTTCATTATGCAAAACTTTAGAAACTATACTTTAAATGAAAGCAAGCTCAGCAATCGACTGAAAAATTAAACCACGTTAAAAAGAAAATGCAGTCTTAAATATTACATTTTCCAAAGAAAATATTGATAGATGGCAGTGAATTGTATTCATATTAATTTTTATGTAATGTTGTAAATGAATACTACTTTTCATGTTTAAAATTAAACTTACACAAAAATATTTTAGGGGAAAAATATTCAGTTCTGCTCCAATTTCCAAATCAAGTTTATTTACAAACTTTAACGTGTGTGTTTAAAATATTTTTTGCTAAATTTATTTTATCAACCCGTTATATAATAATAAATAATTTTTTTACGGGCAAACACAATTTACTACTCATTTGCATTGATCGACCTTGATTGTGGTTCATTAGATTTTGATATTGCTCTTTTTTTCACTTCCTCAACCTGTTCTAAATCTACGAAAGGCAACTGGAAGCGGATTATACATTGTAAAAAATGGAAACTCAACATTCCCGAAACTTTCTTCGCATGTAATGAAACCGTTTTCTGGTATAGTATAACATTTCGTAAAAGTGACGAAATAACTACGGCCACTCATTCGAGAATATGAATTTCGTCAAAAGTAAAGAAATGTTTGGTCATTAAATTTTTTTCGAGAATAAAAAAGTGAAATAAATAAATATAAAAGCCTTATGCTTCACTCTAGTGCCTCGTGGTATCAAATTGGTGGTATTTTTGATCATTTTTTTCAACAGCACCATAAAGGTGGATCAATATCACTCCAATAACACAAGCACAGGAATAGATTTAAATGTTAAAAATAAAATAAAAAGTATAAAAGCACCATGTTACACTCTAGTGCCTCGTGGTATCAAATTGGTGATATTTTTGATCATTTATTTGGAGAGCACCATACAAGTAGATCAATATCACTCCAATAGCGCAAGCACAGGAATAGATTTAAATATTACATCTATGTCCGAAGCGGGATTTGAACCCAGGTTCATCCTGAAATGAGGCTGACTCCTTGACCACAATACCGTCGGTTGGTTTATTTCGTCATTCTAGTTTCGATCATCTAGTCTTCATTATTGTTAGCAATCTCACACAATGCACTGCGATGAGGTTCGAGTTGAGGAAACGTTTCCGTCGTTCAATTGAAAGTTCACGTTTCGTCACGTTTGGTGATTTCGTGACGAAATGATTTTCAAAACTACCGAAATACAGCTTAAATACTGCTGAATCGTCAGTTTTATTTCTAAGAGAATGTAATATAGAATAATATATAGAATATAATAATATTATGTCATATATGTAATATAATGC
This sequence comes from Parasteatoda tepidariorum, assembly GCF_043381705.1. Taxonomy (NCBI): domain Eukaryota; kingdom Metazoa; phylum Arthropoda; class Arachnida; order Araneae; family Theridiidae; genus Parasteatoda; species Parasteatoda tepidariorum. Next base: position 43,788,754 of record NC_092213.1, read on the forward strand.
GTAAAATCAATTGCAGAACTGACCTATAACATACAAAGTACTATCTAATAACGCCAAATGGCAAGTTAACACCCACACAATCCAATAAGCATTCCATCATTTTCTCACTCACTCAAAACTTAGTAATTCTCGAAAGTAGAGCATAATAATTCTCGAGTCTAATCCTCTGAAAAGAGTCCGATAGGAGTAGTTTGCATGTTTAACCCACTAGCAGTTCTACATGTAAAAAGTTAGTTATTAAGATGCACTTTTCATCGCATAGCATTCCCATGCTATTAGATGGTGTATAAGATAATAGTGTATAGGTGAATAATCTGATAATTTTGACCATTTTCTAACCGCCTAACATTTTATACCACCAGAGGGTTAAGCTCTCGAGATCAAATAAAAAACGAAAATATTTGGAACCCTCTGTGAGACATTGTCCGAAATTATGAGAGATTTTAACCACCATCTAATATTGTTTAAAAATTTGAATGAAACGTTCCAAATTAAAATCACATGTGGAATCACATCATGGATTGCTAGTGTCGGTAACGCTTGTCTCGTGTATGATACCGTGAAGAGAGAATCGTGTCATCATGTTTTTGTGATTATTCACGGTTTCTCAATACTTAATATGTAATTAGTCAACCCAGATATGAATATTTATTTGCTTTCTTATTTTGTAAATATTATAAATGTATATATCTATTATGAAAGTAATTGAGAAATACATAACTTGAATAAACATAAAATGAAAATGAATATACATTAGGAAAAGGACGCAATTTTTCATTTTTTGTTCATCTAGATTTATCGTCATTGCCAGTTATTTCCGTTGAATATGTTCAACAACATCAAAATGTGTTTACAAAGAACATTTCTAAAAATTATTTTATTGACTATTTAAATAATTTTAAAGTAAGTGCAATAAACAAAATATGAGAAGCAGACAATGACAAAAATATTAGGACGTACACTGTAAAAAATTCCGTATCAAATTACGGCATACAATAACAGCACATTCGGTGCATCAACTGTAAATTAAATTTTTATCGTAAAATATTATACCTTAATTTTTACACTAATATTTATTTATTTAGAGTGATTCAGTGGTTTTATTCAGTAATTATTATTCAAAAAATTACGGTAGATCAGATTTTTTTGATCCGTAACATGTTCCGGTAAAAATGGACTTTGACAGTAAAAGTGCCGGTGCTTTTTAGCGGAATTTAACCTGGAATTTTTTAACTTGGAATCTTTTTCACCCGGAATTTTACTCGGAGCAGTATTGAAAAATTTGCATTCAAAATTTTAATACTTAAGGCAAAGTGACAAAATGTAAAAAAGAAAAGGAATTATAATTATTTATCTGTTAAAATAGATATATTTATTAGTAGTGTCATCAAAACTAGTTTTTCAAAACTGAATTGCGTGGTCTATACCATAAAGAAACTAATGAAAATCATAGTTATATGCACGAATTAACATATTTACTTCAATTGATTAATATGCTCACTTAGATATTCAATTTTAAATAAGAATATAATACTTTATTGACGTACCTTAAAAATATTTGTTTTGCACCGTAAGGGATAATTCGAAGTGTAATGAATAATTAACTAATATCGGAAAATTTCATCTACCAATGTTATTACTCTCAATAGCTTTTGATTGGAATAACTGCCCTGTTATCTCATTTTAAGACCACGCCTTAAGGTAATGACATAATTATTTCATAAAAGATAAAAGATAGATGAGAGTTATCGACTTTTGAAGCATTTATATTTAAATATTATGGATGCACACACACACACACACACATATATATATATATATATTTATGAAAAGAAGGTAATATATAATGTTTTCNATATATATATATTACAGAGTTTATGTAAAATCCTAATTATCAGGTGATACTATACTATACTGCTTTATTGTTTTTGTGCGGATGAAACCAGTTTGCCCTTGTTTACATTCGTGTATCAAATGGTTAAAATTGTAATGAAATACGTTAAAGATAAATACAAATAGGAAGTATATTAAAAATCTCCTGAATAAAAACCCATTACATGTACGTTTAAATATAACAGTATTGCGTTTAAAAGTATTGCATATAAACTCGTGCAAAGCATGTAATTTTTAAAAAATATCACAGTGCGTCTAATTATTTGGTCTAATTATTATAATATACTGTTTGTTTCTCATTGTTTTGATTAAAATGTTAATTTTTAATGAATTTTTTTAAAACTATTTTCAGTTAGTGTATAGTCTTGAAGTTTTCAAAAATTATGAAAAATGAAGAATTTTTTTAAGACAGTGAAAAAAAGTTAAAAGTTAATAAAAGTCTTTAAAAAGTGAAGAAAACAGTTTTGTATCGCTTTTTTTAAAATATTGCTGCCGATAATATACCGCTATATATTTTTTAAATATGTACCGATAATATTGTTACCGATAATATTCCCTAAGATATCAACTTTAATTGAAAATGAAAATTATTCAAAATTCAAAGTACTCTTTCAACAAAAAATGAAGAAACTATTTTGCTTTCAATAACTTTTCGCAACAGTAACATAAAGTTTGCGGTAGTTAATGATTTTGAATGCAGAAAAAAGAACATAGTGATGGATTACAGTTTTACATAGTAGTAAGACAAACTGGATAATTAAATGTATATCTAAATAATTAAAAATATATATATATTTTGTGATTATGAATAATGCAAAACATGTGTGTATGAATTATGCAATAGCTAAATTAAGCCCGAATGAAGGCTCAAAAATGGTCATACTATAGTTTCAATTCTATAAGCTAGTAAATTTCTCATTATAGTAACACGAAAAAGTAACGCGACAAGCACATTGTAAAAAGAAAGTGGTTTTAAAAAAAAGATGAGCAAGATTGAGCAAAATTATAAAAGAAAAGGAACAAGAAACATGTAAAGGCATTGGATCAAAACTCTAGGATGCAAGATGTTGAAATAAAATTAGAATATATTTCTAAGCATTTGTAAGAAATAGGATGCTAGAACGACCATTAACTAAAACATTATAATTTTTTAAGATATGTAGTTATTCTGAGAAGTCAAGGTTGGTTGAAAAAAAGCAGTATTGGATGATTTAAGAGAGGAAAGCTCGAAACTAATAATTAAATAATTCTAGAAACCTATTTATTTAATTTCGCCCATGTAGAACGACGGAAAGGCATTTAAAAATCTGATTTTGGACATATCTGTAATATTAACGGTGCGTTTAATTTATCAATCAATATCTGCAAGATAACACTGATGTGAAATGATAATATGATTCTCAATTATTATTATCGGGAATAAGATATTTAAGTATGATGGAATTTAGTTTGCTTACAAACAAAAAAGTGACTTCAAACTCTCAATTCCGGTCCAAATTTGTAAATAAAAATTTAAAATTTGGATATAATAATGTTTTAAATCTCTTCCAAATGAAATACTTTTTTTAAAGCTTATTGAAATAAATACAATAATAAAGTCTGAAAACTTTTCGAATGTCAAAATAAAAAGATGGTTTTAAGTATAATTTGATTTGCGGACTGGAATTTATTTTTAATCCTCAAATCACCTCTTTGTTTTTATTGTTGAGTATTGAAAAGAGTCATTCAAACTAGTTACTTTGAGCAATTTAATCTAATCAGTAAAGAGAACTGTTTGAAGTAACATTATTAGTTTGACTGTTTTCGAAATAGAAAAATTTCCTTTCAGCACTACTGTGATATTTCAGTCGTCTTATTATCAGGATTTTAATTCCATAAAAACCATGTACTTTAGTGATTCTTTGAACTAATTATGTTAAGATTTATATCATATTAATTTATTCAAGCACATAATTCTCTTCCAAAAATAACGTAATTGTATCACTCTCATCTTCACAACTAATAATCTGGAAAATCAGCGGAAAAGAGGTCTTATCCATCTTTTTGATTATGTTCCTTTCCTTGAAGTCACTTAACGCTGATTGCTTTGCCTGCATAAAAAGGCCACAAACGTCAAATGAAGAGGAAATGATCGCTATAAATCCAATAATGCTGATTGCACGAATCAATTAAGTAAAGCTATTGACATTTCCAGGCAAATTATGTTACCGCTTTTCCATTCCTTAGGTTATGTGGAAAAAGAATGTAGATATTCATTAAAATAGTTTTCCTAGTGGTTCCTTGATTAAGAAGATTTAGTAAATGTATGTAAAATTTAATTTATGATCTAACTTTTTGGGTATTTCGATGAGATCATTAATATAAAGTCATCAGTATAAGTGATTGGTATTTCTAAAACATTTTCTTTTTCATCAAACTAATAAACTATTTGCAGTAAACTATTAAACGGACGTTGGTATTTTGTAAACTGTTATGCATTATTAGGAATAATATCTTGCAGTTTTTATTTTATCAGCTTAGGTTTATAGAAATAGCGTCCAAAAAACTTATAATCATGCTGTTTTTCTATAAGTAATAATTTAATACTAAATTTCCACACACTGAAAGAAAATTCCGGGTCAAATTCCGATAAAAAGCACCGGCACTCAGGATGCCGGTACTTTTTACAGTGAAATCCCTTTTTACCGGAGCATGGTGCGGAATAAAAAATCTGATATACCGTGTAATTTTTTCAATAATAATTGCTGAATAAAACCACTGAATCACTCTAATTAAATAAATATTGCTATAAAAAGTACTGTATAATCTCCCAGAATGTTGCAAAAAATTACAGTCTTTATAGTTCGATGAAAACACCAAAAATGTTTTGATTAGGATTTTGGTAACATTAACAATGACATATTGTTTCATAAAGTGAGTGAAATTTTGGTGAATGTGGTAAAATTTGATAATTTTTCCTTGGTACCTTAGAGCATGGCATAAAAATAATTTATTCTGTTAAATTTACTTTTCAGTTTCGTATTTATACTAAATATGTGATAATAGAAACTATAATTTTAAAAACCAGAATATCCGGCAAATTCGTTATCATATGTAAGGAAAATTTTCCAAATAAATGGTTAAAGTACAGCATATTTTGGTTTAAAAAATAAAATTATGGTTTTTCCCAAAAATATCTTTACAATATGGTATAAAAATTTTACCGGAATTGTTTTCTACGTGTAATATTCTGTAAAAATTATTTTTCCCTGTTTGTTTCATTTATAAATAAAATTTTAGAAATATTGCTTTTTTCTTTCTTCTTAGCTTGTTTTTTTTTTCACTGATACTTTACAGAAAATAACTTTCTCAGTACCTTACTTTATATCTGCGTTTGAATTTACATTTTCTGTAGTGTTTCCGAAGCCTTACTTTTGTATTATTTCATATTCCTTACCTTCTTCCTATTTTTTTATGTTAGCTTCTGAAGTTTGTGGATTGGAAAAGTCTGAAAAGTGTTTTATGTAAAGTGAATGCATCGTAGAAGCGAGAAAATAAGGAATATTGTACAAAAATTGCTTAAAAAGAAACTTGTACCCAAAGCATTTCTTTGTAAAGCACTTCTTTGTACTTCGAAGCAATATGCCACAGAAGAAAAATAATTCTTGAGAAAATGTGACGCTAATCCAGAAAGTATAAGATAACATAATTTAAGAAAGACTGTTTAATATGATGGAAAATATATTGAAAGAATATAGTGACTTATGAATAAATTACCCTTTATGTTTGTTGATTTCTGAAAAATATAGCAATATAGGATATATAAGCAATATAGAATATATAAGCAATATTGATTATATAAGCAATATAGACTAACTACACTGTGAAATGGTTAATCAAATATCACGAAACCCGTTCCTGGTATATGTTTCAAGGATAAATTTCATGAAAGTGACAAAATAACTATCTAATCATACAATGAATTATATTTACTAAGTCAATATTGATACATAAAAGGTAAATAAATACATAGAAACATTAAATCATTAAGTCAAATTGCTAAAGCGCACAAGGCATCTGAAACCAAATTTGTTTTATATAATAGAAATAAGACATAAATAAAATCGTAATAATTAAGATCAAAATATAAATACGTGTTTGCTGAACAGTACTTCATCATGGGACACACTGCCTGCAAACACACAGAAGCCTTTCTGCTGTTAATGGATTAAACAAAAACTAACAGTTCCCCGAGGCCCCTTAATGAAAAGACAAAAATATTACATTTACTACAATTTAAAAGCAATAAAAATCTGAAAATAAATCACGCCTAAAAGGTACAAATTTAAACCAATTAATGAAACGCCTCCTTCAAAACACAATATAAATAAATGTAAATAAAATGAAAGTTACGGTTTATAAAGGTAATAATATAAAAATATTCCGAATCAGTAAGAAAAATATAGCAATATAGAATATATAAGCAATATGGATTACATAAGCAATATAGATTATATAAGCAATATAGACTAACAACACTATGAAATGTTTACTCAAATATCACGAAAACCTTTCCTTATGCATGTTTCGAGGATAAATTTCACGAAAGTGACGAAATAACTATCGTCACTTCTTCGAGGAAATGAATTTGGACAAAATTAAAGTAATATTTCGTCACTTCACTTTTTCCAGAAAAATGTGCCTAAATTATCTAGCGTTTTTACTAATTACTTTATCATCAGCACCATATAGGTGGAGCCACGAGGCCAAACGAGAAAAAAAAATACACTCATATGAAAAGCGGGATTCGAAAACCGGATCATCCTGGTACGAGATCAACTCCTTGACCACCATACACATAGGTCTGCTGAGCTTGTCGCTTTATTTTCGATTGACTAGTTCATAATCTAGTTTCGTCATTTTTGTTCCAATCTCTCACAATGCTCTAGGTTGAGGGTTCTAGTTGATAAAATATTTCGTCATATAATTGAGAGTATACGTTTCGTCACAAATCACGTGATTTCGTGACAAAATGATCCTCAAAATTAATGAGTTACTACTCTAATATACTACTCTACTCTAAATACAGGATTGCTGAAACGTCAAGAATAATAGCTTTATTTCTGAGAGAGTCTATACACTACTCTACTCTAAATACAGGATTGCTGAAACGTCAAAAGTGATAGCTTTATTTCTGAGAGAGTCTATATACTACTCTGCTCTAAATACAGGATTGCTGAGACGTCAAAAGTGATAGCTTTATTTCTGAGAGAGTCAATATACTACTCTGCTCTAAATACAAGATTGCTGAAACGTCAAAAATGATAGCTTTATTTCTGAGAGAGTCTATATACTTACTTATACTTACTTATCCTCTACGTCCCTTGGGCACTTAAGGCCTCTAGCATATCCCTCCAACGCCTCCTGTCTTTAGCAATAGATCTTGCTTCCTCCCAGCCAGATATTCCACATTCTTTTAATTCGCCCAAAAACATGCGCTGGATGGTAAGTCTGGGTCTTCAATTANAAATTTATGTAATCCCTTAAAACATGTTCTTGCTTTGATTATTCTCTGTCTAATATCTTCGCTACTTCCACCTTTTTTATCTACAATAGAACCTAAATAGCTAAATGACTCTCTGTCATCTATTTCGTGATTTTCGATTTTAATTTTCTCATTTTTCTTTTGATTTATTCTCATTACTTTAGTTTTCTTCTTGTGCATGAATAAGCCTACACTATTTGAATATTTGTTGAATTTGTCTGTTTTAAGCTGAAGGTCTGTACATTTGGATGAAATAAGTACGATGTCATCAGCAAAAAGTCTATATACTATTCTACTCTGAAAACAGGATTGATGAAACGTCAAAAAAGATAGTTTTATTTCTGAGAGAGTCGGTTAATATTAATATAAGAATAAGAATAAAAATATATTTTGGAAAACTAAAGTAGTACATCGGTAAAAGACAAAATAAAGTAAAGATAAAAATAAAATTTAGCAATGGTGTTAAGCCATAAATAACAATTATAAAATTCCTAATATGTTGATATATTTAATAACAGTTTATTAAAGTATTCCTATATGCTTTTTTTGAGAATTGTAAAATTACATAAGTGAACTCAAAACAACTAGTCAACAAAATTAAACTATATATTAGTAAACATAATTAATATATAGTTTAATTTTGAAATACTGTTTTGTAATCATTGTTACACCAGAGATTTTACTTAAATGGGATATTATTAATTGTGGCAAGAGAAATTATCATAAAATTAAACTTTATTTCTTCCCATTTTAATCTGGTTGATTTTTTACGAGGACCCATAGCAATTCTTTTCGAATTCAATGGCAAATCTACATTAAGAAATTATAATTTTCTGTGAAAAAATGCATCCATCCACTTAAAAATTATTATTTTCTAAATGTCATTATTATTTAAAACGAAATAACTTTTAAGTAAAAATATATATATAATTGTCTTAAATGAATAACAAACTCTCTTCATTTTCTTGTGGGAACTAAAGCTTATATTTTTCGTGATCGGATCTTATTGTTTATTTTCTTACAATTTAAATCAGTTTCACTTCAGTTATATTATTCAAAGGAAAAATAAATGGAACATTTTTTCTCACGGTTAGTTTGTTACACATGAAAATTTACAATAACAATTAGCCATTAAAATTAACGGAACATTCACACAAAAATTCAATATTCGGAATAATTTTCAAAATGAGCTTTTATGAAAAATCTTTAAATGATGTGATATTAAAAGAATGTTAAAATAAATTATCAATCACTATAAAATTATTGAAAGTCTTCCAAATCTTAACGTGAATTAAAACAAATTGTATTTTATTCATTTTTTTGCGGTTCAATATTACTGATAATACTTTGAACGACTATGAAATATACTTTTGAGAAGCTGAAGCAATTATTTTATACATTTCATTTGCTTCTTGGTAAAACTTATTAAAGAGTTAGATCATTTTACTCTTAATCATAGACAAAATGGCAAATATTTAATAAAAATATTAATTATTACTGAAGAAATCCTTGGGAAAAAACGTTATCATAAAGCTCTTTAAGCTGTAAGCATATACTAACTTCAAAAACGTACATTCTCCCAAAATTAAAAACCTTAAAAAAATGAATATATTAAAAGAAAATTTAATTAACTATAACATTTTGTGCAAAGACTTTTAAGTTGCATTTTTTATATGTTTCTGAAGAATATTTTTGTAATATATTCTTCAGAAACAAGATCTTTAGCTAATTACAAAATTTCTTTTTGAAAACCTTTTTATTTTAAAACCAAAAAAACCAATTTTAATCTTTGTCGCGACAACATAATTTTAATCAATGGAGAGGTTCTATTTAAACATTTAAAAAAATGCGACCAAAATTAATATTATTCAAAAGTCTTACTAAATCAATTTCTAAATAATGTAAAACAATATTAAAATTTCATTAAAATGCATTTCTTTAAATTAAAATTATCTACTTTAAGAGAGATATTTCAAAATCTAGCTTTTTATAAACTTAGCAAAGACAATACTTCACTGATAAAAATGTTAACTAAATTGATATCGAAATCAAATTTAATACTAAACTGTAAGAGAAAATAAGAGTACTAATGGAAACTAAAAGTAAATTATAACTCGACTTTTAACTGAACACTAAGATTGACTATTCATCAATTGTCAATAAAGTTGATGAATATATATATATATATATATATATATANATTAGCATAATAAATAAAAACAAAAAAGTGCTTCACACACTATTGTACTGATATATTTTGTTTCGGCTATATTGATGCAATATTAGAAAGAACTTTTTTGCAGATATAATCGTGTGAGCTGATAAAAACAGTATATATTTAATTTTCTGGATTTTTAAAATTTTTTGTCCTTTTTTCCGGTTTTTCGTTATTCTAATTTTATTATTACTATTCTTTTTTTCCCCTTTTTTCATTGTTCTGTAATTTTTCCCTTGTTTTCTCTACATTTTGAGCTTATATATCCTAATTAATATTATTAATATTTTTAGATTATGTTATAAATATGTATAATTATGTTATAAAGTTTAGATTATGTTATAAACATGCATATTGTGGAAGTTATTACTTGCCAAAGAAGGCTATAATTTGCGCACACGTGTCTGAAATTCTGCAAAAATAATTGAAATCTTAAGACATAGTGGTTTCGACACTCTCTTGAATAAAAGTTTTGATATTAGTAATACCTTAGAATTCGAGTTAACTTTGTGTTTACTTACAGATACAAAGAAAGTCGAAACTATTTGAACATGGTAGCCAAGCAATTGTCATGACCATTTGGTATCCCATACACAGAATGCGATATGGTCATTATTGCTATTCAGTTTTGACAATCGGTATACTCTGAGGAATAAATAATCAACGAAATCAAAGAAAATAGACACACTAAAAATTCCAAAACACACTGAATTTAACCACTAAGTTATAATTGAATATCACTAATTATTGAAAAACTCACAAAGTTTTTTTGTTTCATGCAATCATGATTTGTAACAATCCATAAACTGTAACAAAGTCTTTCGATATTCCAAAGTGTGAAAAGCAGGTAAAGCAGTGATAAACCGAACATTTCTGTAATAAATATTTAACTGACATTCCATAGTTTCTTCATTCTTTTTTTCAGTTTTTTTTTTAAAAATAAACACTTAAACTTTACGAAAACAGATGAAATATTTTTAATCGTGATCTTAAGTGTTTTCAATATTAGCACAGATTTCATGCAGTATTTATTTCTTGCTTATTGAGTTTAGTTTATTTATCCAAGCTAAATATAGTGTTGATATTAAATACAGATAAACCGGTTATCCGCAAATTGGTATACAAATTCAAATAAAGTAAATGAATGGAAATACAAAAATTACGTTCTCTTACGTTTTTCAGAAGAAACAAGGTTAATTTTATGCTAAACTAGTAACACAATCAGTAGCCAAGTTCGCCAACAAGTAGCACTTTATTGTGAAAAATATATAAATTTAAGATTAAAATAACAAGAACAGTGATAAAAACGTGGTGTAGTCTGAGGGTAAAGTGAACAGATACTGTGTGAATATTTTGAATTTATTACTTGGTTTTTTTACAAAATTGTATTATTTTTTCAAGCAGCACCATCTATTAACGTATTTTCTTACTAACTATAGAGAAAAATTTTGATATACGGTGTATTTAATACTTCGATACAAAACGCTTCAGCGCTTAATACTATTTATTAGTTGTAATAAGAAATGATGTTCAACTTTTAAGTGTATATTGACTAGTTTTCCTATCATGCAAAGATTAGAAACTCACATAACTGAATATTTAAAAATTAAAGAGCTATGGCAATAATTAGAAATTTTTAAACCTATTCACATTCTATTTCTCCATTATTTAACAACTTAAAAATGACAAGCTAAGATAAAATCAACAAAAAAGCACGAAATAAATCCAGCAATATATGTTTTCTTTCTCTATTTTAAAATAAAAAAAACTTCATGCTTTTAAATCTCTGAAGTTTTAATGAGGTTCTGTATTGCTATACCAGCAATACATTAAGGTTGGGATTTTTTTCCCTATAATAATGACGCGGAAATGAGAATCTGCACTTGCTTATGACGTCATTAGAGAAGAGCAGACGACATTTTCCGAAGAAGTTTCTTAAAAGTAATAATCCTGTTTATAGGGACATATGGCATTTTTTATTTCCTGCCTTATAAACATGTAGGCTAATACACTTTTTATAAATAACATAGCCCTATTTTTATAAAAGGTTTTGGCACTTCTCTATTAAAAAAAATCATCCTAAAAAAAGGTAAAACATCTTTAAAAAATGGGTTACTGAATTTGAAGATGCTATTTTTTTACATACAGTTTTTAGAAATTTGTAAATTAAGTATCCTTATAATTATTTTGACTGAGTTGAATACAGAGGATTAAAATCATAAAATAAATTCCTCAATACGATGCATAACAGTAATTTAAATTCAAGCTGTTATCTGATTTTGAAGCAGGTTTCAAAGTTTTGCTATTAGCATATAGTTTAATCACCTACTATTTGGATTCATATAACTTTTTTTAATTTTTTTTCAAGACCGGCGTTGAATAGCCGACAACATTCTGAGTTTACGACAAGCAACTTCGTTGCCTTGTTTTTTCAAACACAATTTCAAAGACGGGAAAAAAACTCCTGGTTAAATCTGTGGGGCAAACTCCATCAAAAAGCCTTCGTGAAGAAATTTTTGATGGAACTAGCCCGTATTTGCTTTATATGGAAAGAAAATACACGAAACGCAAAGGCAAGGAGATTTTTATTTTATTTTATAACAGTCGTTAAACAACCGATTCATTTTTTGGGTTTACGACAACTAATGTTCAACTCCATAGCCTTGTAATTTTTAACCCTATCCAGAAGACAAGGAACTTCTGGATCAAGTATTGGGAGAAATTTGGCTTTTTATGGAACTGACACCCATTTGCTTTACAGGACATTTTTCTGGAACTGACATGCATTTGCGTTACAGGACTTTTATATGGAACTAACACGCATTTGCGTTGCATGGTTAAAACTGTTTTGTTTATAAGTTTAAAATGAAGATTGATGTTCTCAGATAAAATTTAGATTGGTTTTAGAAATTATGAAATTGAATGCCTTTATTAAAAAAAATTCATATTGTATGTAGTTCTGCAACACTAATTTGGAGTAAGAAATCTAATTATATGGATACTTTTCTACGTGTAATAGAGCCTTATGAATAATTCATTATAAAAAACGTATTCGCAAACTTTACGAGATAAAGTTTTTACCAAAGGCATTAAGAAATTATGTAAAATAATTTCTAAGTTCAGTGATTAAATCTAAATTTAACTTAATTTAAAACTTTTCTAAATTGATGTTTTGTTTTCCTTTATTTAATTCATTTCAATATTTTGATTCAAAGTATAAGTTGATGTTAATGCAATTAGAATCATCTTTTTAAAAATTATTATACTTATGAATGTAATAAATTTCCTCAGTTTTTAAATAGCCTTTTCTTTAAAAACTATTTCCTACTCACAGATGATATAACTTCTTCAAATTTTCGGTAAATCGTTTCAGAATTGAACATTACATAAAAAACTAAAAAAATTTCTATTACTTGTAAAATATTTTTTATAGTTTATAGTTTTAAATAAATTGAATCCTAAAAACAAAATTTTGGATAGCCACATTAAATTCCAGCACATCTTTAAGACAGACCTAAATAGTTTGAAATCTATTATGCACTGTAAAACAATTCACTTAAGTTGCGGAAAATTTCTGACAGCAAAGTTCCTAGAGATTACCCGCATGCGACAGATAAAACACATAAACAGAAATTTCCTACAACAAAATACTACAGAAAATATTTGTACGCATCAGATATTTTCCGTCAGTCAGGTTACAGTAGACAAATTTGGCATGAAGGTAACTGTATACCCTCCGGTTTGCATTGTGAAACAGATTTTAAAAATTTTTATTGGTGTTTTAATTTTTCCATTTTTTGCGTGAGTTTCCGTGGTTTTTGAGGTGTCAAAATTCATCACGGTTTGTTTTCCATACTTAAGCTCACACGCCCCAAACCGGGATATGAACCTGGGACATCTCTGGTTTACAGCCTACTTCTTGACCACCAGGCTTGCTAATTGACTTCTATATCAGTGGCTACTATTCATGGTCAAGACTGCTATCTGTGTCCAACCCACACCGTAACCATTATTATAGATATAATCTGTAGTAATGGCTACACATTTTATTTGTTAACAGAAAATTATCTTTTTTGACACATTACGATGTAGTTTAACAGTAAATATCTGCAGTTTTAGTGAATACATAGAACATTTCTGAGGGAATTTCACAGGATTATTATGATTTTAGAAAAAAAGTTTTCATAGAGCAGTGCAGATAGATTAACAGGCTTATTTCTTCTTTATTTTCATATTTAAACTGTTATATCTATGCCTATGTTACTTATTAGTCCTGTTTGTTCTCAAAAACAAAATTATAATGCATATTATCTTAGTTAAAAAAATACTTTTTATTTCAGGAAATAGAATTATTTTAACTATTTATGGCATATAACTGTCATATTTAAACTGTTTTATCAATACCTATATTACTTATTGGTCCTGCGTGTTTTAAAAAGCAAAATTATGAAACATAATAGCATAGTTAAAAAAAGACATTTTTTTCAAAAAAAATAATTATGGAAACTTTGAAGATTATACTGAAAAAGCATCGCTTAAGAATGGTTTAAAAAAGATAGAAGATCAAAAGAGGAAATTTCATGAAACTTTATTGGAGCGTACATTGCCTTAACCAGTGTCTCCAAAGATATAGGACAAGTTCCTCTACTTAGGACAAAAGAGCAAATGGCTGAACAAAAACGGATCACGTCATTTACGATAGTAATTTGATTCGGTCGAATAGACTTTTTCTTTCTTAAAAAGTACTTAATCCTTTTTTGCAGAACACTAACCTTCATTTTAGTTCCTCTTTTTGAAAATCAACTGCTTCCACAAATTTTTTTCTTGTAAGAGATTAAGCGTTAAGTTATGTCTTTCAAGAAATAAAAAACGGCCCTATCGAAAGTTCTTAAGGAGATAAAAAAAATAATAACTTTATCTTTTAAACTATTTTGTTGATAAATTGTTTTTATTGAATACTTATTTTGGAAGAAGATAATATTTGTATAAATAAATTTTACTTGAAAGACATAAAAATGTGCGCACAGTTCTATTTTTCAGAAAATTTAAAAATGATATATTCTTGCAGATAGATATTTAATAGCATACAAATTCGTAGATTTACGTGAGGAAAATTATTTTAAGTAAAGAAAGTCCCTCTTATTTCTTAAATTTCTTTTATAAAATATATTTTACGTTCTCTTCTTTTATAAGTATAATTTACGTTGCGTTTCTTTTATTTTTTGCCGTATGCCTGTTTAGGAAGTGGGGGTGCGATTGTTCCTGTTTTTCAGTGACGCCATCTATGTCCAGGAATTAGACTTCTGCCACGCCATTCACACAACCAAAACCCACTTATAGGGCGAGTCACATTCACACACAAAGAAGAAACGACATAGAACACTCAGAGAGAGAAAGAAACATCCATGCCTTGCCCGGGATTCGAACTCAGGACCTATCTGATGCAAAGACAGTTCCCTGCCCCCTACACAGACCGGTCGGCAGATGATGTGTTTAAAAAACACATTAAAATTGTCAAAAATTTTAAATGATTAACGTAAAAGTGAAATTAAGTTGCTATTTTAAGAATAAACACATATTTTTAAAAAATGTTATATATCTTCTTAAAACGTTTACTTAAGTTCTCATTATAAATGCATTGCATACACAATGCATGCATTTAATGTATATAATGCGTAAAAATTTGAATAATTCAAAATTCATTTCATATCAAATAATTATTCCCACATAACAAAAACGATGAAAATAAGCAATTATAGTACCAATCAAGTTTTCAACTGTAAAATAATTGAACAGTTTTGAACTGTTCAACAGCTCAATTTATAAGGGAAGCTTTCCGTTATGAAATTAATATTTAGTCGAAGAGAAAGGGTATACTTCAACTACAAGATGAGCTAAAATAAGATGAATAATTTCAACATATAATAAATTCGCAATATAATAAGATTAAGCGTAGTAGTTTCCATTTTCGATATGTTAGATGATAGAGACTATTTTTAGATTTTTACGCAATTCAACAAAAGCAGTAAAACTTAAAGAAAACAAACAATGCTGCATAACTTAATTTTACACTTAAAGGTATGAATGCAGAGTAATTTCGTACATAAAAACTCGTTGTGTATAGTTTTCAAACTATAGATCCAAGTTTTTTTAGCAAAATTAAATTTAAGTAGATAACTAGATCTAACAAAATGGTTTTATTATAGCTAAAACAGGTTAGTTAACATCAAACTTCTATTAAAGCAACACGGATAAATTGTAAAAATTATACAGCAGAGTAATTGTGCAATAATTCCAGGTTTTTTTCAAGTTTATAGTTCTTTGTAGTTACTATAACTAAATACCCATTTTATTTACGGGGTGAGAAAGAGTGTTAAAAATTAAAAAATTAATCAGCCAATAGTAAATTAATTAACCAATATAAAATAAAAGCAAAATAAAAAATTCATAATTAAACCCTTGCAATCATGTTAAAAATTGAAAGCGTCGAGACCTTTTAATAAGTTAAAATAAATTCAATTTAATTTATTATTGTTTGTCGCCATTCCGACCGCTTGACGTAATTAGATTAAGCAAAACATGTTTTTTTCGAAATTCAACTTCTAAAAATAAAAGCCGTATAATGCCGTATACTACTTAATAATTATATTAAATATTATGCGGAAACGGAATAATTTTGATTGGTTACGATCAACACGTGATGGTAAGGGATTTTTTTACTATACAATCTACTACACACTGTGGAAGATTCCAGATCAAACTATGGTAAAAAGTACTAACACACTGAGGGAATAATCCGTAAAATTCATAATTACCGTAAAATGTCATACTTTATATTTTAAAATAATAATTATTTAACAGTAGTAATCATTATTTATTTATAGTAATTCTGATAATTTGCAATAAATATTACTGTAAAAATTACGATACATCAGGTTATTAGTTGTGTAAAAATTATAGTCAACTGTAGGGACACTCGGGGTGCCGCTACATTTGCAGTGCGCAATCAAGCATTACTTGTGTTAAATTTATGTTTAAGAAAGTACTTTTTTGTTACAAACATGCTTCGAAATTTTTACTTTAAACATACTAAACACGTAGTTTCACATAATTTATGTGCTACTAATTTGATGACGTCAACACGCGTTGATTTCACTTATTGTCGATTTCAGTCGATTGACTGTCTATTTTTGCCTGTAGAGTTGAGAAGAATTAATTATCGACTATGTCAACCATCATCCATCAAAAGGTACCTATAGATGGAATCAAGTTAACAGTGATTTTGTATTTAATATTTTTATTTTTTATTTTTTTAAATGGCGGGCACTTGGAACTATTGTCCATTGGCCACAGAAAGTGACAGAACTGCTAACTCTCTTTTCATTACCNATATAATGCGTAAAAATTTGAATAATTCAAAATTCATTTCATATCAAATAATTATTCCCACATAACAAAAACGATGAAAATAAGCAATTATAGTACCAATCAAGTTTTCAACTGTAAAATAATTGAACAGTTTTGAACTGTTCAACAGCTCAATTTATAAGGGAAGCTTTCCGTTATGAAATTAATATTTAGTCGAAGAGAAAGGGTATACTTCAACTACAAGATGAGCTAAAATAAGATGAATAATTTCAACATATAATAAATTCGCAATATAATAAGATTAAGCGTAGTAGTTTCCATTTTCGATATGTTAGATGATAGAGACTATTTTTAGATTTTTACGCAATTCAACAAAAGCAGTAAAACTTAAAGAAAACAAACAATGCTGCATAACTTAATTTTACACTTAAAGGTATGAATGCAGAGTAATTTCGTACATAAAAACTCGTTGTGTATAGTTTTCAAACTATAGATCCAAGTTTTTTTAGCAAAATTAAATTTAAGTAGATAACTAGATCTAACAAAAGGGTTTTATTATAGCTAAAACAGGTTAGTTAACATCAAACTTCCATTAAAGCAACACGGATAAATTTTAAAAATTATACAGCAGAGTAATTGTGCAATAATTCTAGGTTTTTTTCAAGTTTATAGCTCTTCGTAGTTACTATAACTAAATATCCATTTTATTTACGGGGTGAGAAAGAGTGTTAAAAATTAACAAATTAATCAGCCAATAGTAAATTAATTAACCAATATAAAATAAAAGCAAAATAAATAATTCATAATTAAACCCTTGCAATCATGTTAAAAATTGAAAGTGTTGAGACCTTTGAATAAGTTAAAATAAATTCAATTTAATTTATTATTGTTTGCCGCCATTCCGACAGCTTGACGTAATTAGATTAAGCAAAACATGTTTTTTTCGAAATTCTACTTCTAAAAATAAAAGCCGTATAATGCCGTATACTACTTAATAATTATATTAAATATTATACGGAAACGGAATAATTTTGATTGGTTATGATCAACACGTGATGGTAAGGGATTTTTTTATTATACAATCTACTACACACTGTGGAAGATTCCAGATCAAACTATGGTAAAAAGTACCAACACACTGAGGGAATAATCCGTAAAATTCATAATTACCATAAAATTTCATACTTTATATTTTAAAATAATAATTATTTAACAGCAGTAATCATTATTTATTTATAGTAATTCTGATAATTTACAATAAATATTACTGTAAAAATTACGATACATCAAGTTGTTAGTTGTGTAAAAATTATAGTCAAATGTAGCGGCACTCGGGGTGCCGCTACATTTGCAGTGAGCAATCAAGCATTACTTGTGTTAAATTTATGTTGAAGAAAGTACTTTTTTGTTACAAACATGCTGCAAAATTTTTACTTTAAACATATTAAACACGTAGTTTCACATAATTTATATGCTACTAATTTGATGACGTCAACACGCGTCAATTTTACTTATTGTCGATTTCAGTCGATTGACTGTCTATTTTTGCCTGTAGAGTTGAGAAGAATTAATTATCAACTATGTTAACCATCATCCATCAAAAGGTACCTCTAGATAGAATCAAGTTAACAGTGATTTTGTGATTAATATTTCTATATATTTTTTTTAAATGGCGGGCACTTGGAACTATTGTCCATTGGCCACAGAAAATGCCTGCCAGAACAGCTAACTCTCTTTTCGTTACCCAGTGGACACCTGTGGCGAAACCAGAGAGGTGGAGCAGCGTCGCCCACGTCACACTACCACAACCCGTTTATAAGGAAGTTCACATTCATACATTCACACACAAAGGAGAAAGGACATAGAGCACAAATAGAGAGAAAGAAACATCCATACCTTGCCCGGGATTCGAATCCAGAGCCTTTCTGATGCAAGGACAGTTCCCTGCCCCCTACACAGGCCGGTCGGGTTGTATTTAATATTTGTAGTGGTAGTTACGCCACATTACTCCCCTTCCAGAATTTTATCTGTGATCGAATTCGATGAACAGATATCACTAGTTGATTCATGCTGTTTATTTATTTCTATCAATTTTGCTCATTATATTTTTCTTCATTTTTTGTTTATAGCATTTTGCTCATTTTGTTTTGTTTTATAGCATTTCTCTATTTTTTTTTCGTTTTGTTTATAGCATTATGCTTATTATTTTTTGTTCAGTGTTGTTGTTTTATTACCGGGAGACTTTATTTACTTGTGACTAGGTCTGGAAGACATGTACACTTTCCAGCAAAACTGGCAACTTATACTTGCTATTAACATTATTTACTGAGCAAGGTTGTTTAGTATAAAATATTATTTATCAATGATTTAAACAATGCAATATTCAAAATTTTATGTGAAATATTATGTCATTTCAGACTAAATTCTCTGTCACTGGAGGGATACTCTGTAGTAGTATTCTTAATCGATAATGAACCGATTAAGCAAGATGATTATAAATTATTCTTGTATGTTGGATGGCAACAGTCTGGTTGAAAAATAGAACAGCTATGGTAAATAAATATTTGCTAAGACCTGGCAACACATAAAACTCTTTTTTGATCAAACAGAGCTGTAATCCATAAAAAACCGTTGATATTATCTTTAGAGTTTTTGAAAAAGCAAGAAACAGAAATTTCTACAGTTTAATTTACAACACAACCAAATAGTAAACCAGTGGGATAAATTTAGGTCCAACGTCTCTTTCGAACGATAGGTTTAAAAGAGGGTTAAAAACGTTTTAAGACGGGATGCTAAAATGTTTCCTTACACCTGCTGTTCAAGTTTCAAAATCCTAGAGCAAATGGTTCTGAAATTGTTAGATTCACACACTTACTCAAATTCTCATACCCAAATTCTACTTTTATTATTTTAGATTAAGTTACTTTTATTAAGTAATTGTAATAACATAGGTAGAGCAATGAGTGTTTAAAGCACATCATTTCATCATAAATATATAAAATAAAGCAAAATTTTTCGGTCTGATATAGGATTAAAAGAGTTATAATTTCATGGTTCTGACAAGCATCTTAATTTGATAAACAAGCTTCGAAAGTATCTTGGATCTCACAATTAACTTCTGCCAATAATATCTGGAGACTCATAAATGATGATGAGACTCGGATATTGACACATATTTTAAGTTAGCAATACCAGTTGCAATATATCTGGCTTCTCTTTTATCACAAATGTTGAATAAATATGACAAGAACTGTTCCACAACTTTTAGTAAGTTGTCAATAAATATTTTATCATGTCATAACTTTAAAGTTTCAGTGACGCGTTTTATTTATTTTTAAAACTGTAAAACTTTATTGTGCTGAATCAAGGGGAAGTTGATTAATTAAAAAATATAATAAATTGTTCTGAGTTTGAAGAATTCATCCTAATAGTTTTATAAAGTTCGATCAAAATAAAATAAAAAGTTCATAAATTATTGGCGTGATTAGTTTTATTAGCGTAATTTTAAAAGTAATTAGATACTTTTAAGTTGAATACTTGAATTAGATCATATATNTTAGGACCCGTAATCCTCATAGAACAATCCCTGACGTCTGTAAGCTACTTGAACATAGTTCCAGACCAGTTTCACCCATTCATGGCAACAGTTTTTTCTGCAGGGGATGGTGTTTACCAACAGGATAATGCACCATGTCATAAGGGTCGAATCGTCGAGGAACATTCCAGTGACTTTCAAGTAATGTATTGGCCCCCAAATTCACCTAACCTTAATCCAATAGAGCATTTGTGGTCCTACTTAGAAAACCAAATTCATGCTGCCATGGTACCCCCTCGCAATGTGAGGGAATTGCAGGACCAGTTGGTGAGCGCTTGGTACCAGATACCTCAGACTACCCATCAGCACCTTGTGGAATCAATGCCACGGCGGGTGCTAGTAGTTTTGAGGGCTTAAAGTGGTCCTACATGTTATTAGCAGGGTGGTCATAATGTAATGGCTCTTCGGTGTATATATACTAGCTGAATATCCATTTGTGATGCGAGGGGAATTAAAAAAAGGAATCACGAAATCAATACTGAACAGCACTACAATATCATGCGCAAAACTGAAAGGCGTGTACCGACACAAATACTAATACTAAAATATTTCCAAGTTTTTCTTAATTTATTATAATTTGTTGCCCTTTCTGGTGGTTTTAGGCAATTAAGTTAAGCAAAACACATTTATAGTTCATACCTTCAGAATAGAGAATAACTGTATTCAGTATCACTTTGCAGTGTGATATTGCTAGCGGCCACCACATGATAGTTAAAAAGTTACTCTTTCGATGGGCCACAGTATCGGTATTAAAACTGCTCATAACTGGTTCGGTTTTAATAATTTCCAAATATATCAATGTCATAATTTATGTCTATATTAGTATGCTTCGTATTTATTAAAACCTTTCAGCATTTGAGTTTTGAGTGAAATATATTTATCAGTGGTCCCAAACTAAAACGATGAAATAGATTCACTGGTGGTCCCAAACTAAAACGATGAAATAGATTCACCGGTGGTCCCAAACTAAAACGATGAAATAGATTCACTAGTGGTAAATTTTAAAACAAATAGATTTTTATAAGATCTTGTTAAGGTCTTATAAGAATATACCTTTTTTAAAGATATAACTTTTTTAAAGACCTAAGAAATATTTACTTTCTTCTTCTAAGGCACTACAGCCGGTTTCCGGCCAAGGCCGTCATAGTTAGTTTACTTCATCTAGGTCTATCCGATGCTATATTTTTCCATCTGTTAACCCCTAAATCCTTTATCCATTTCTCTACTCTATCAAGCCATCTTGTTCTAGGTCTTCCTTTCTTTCTCTTTCATTTGGTTTTTGGAAGGTTGTTTTTTTAATCTGATTTTCATTGGTATAATGAATTACATGACGTAGCCAACTTATTTGAGAAACTTTGATCTATTTTACCATGTTAGGTTCTTTGTATTCTGATTGTAATTTATACGGATACTCCAAGTTTCGTTTTCTCTTACTGCACCAAAACTTTTTCCTAATATTTTTATCTTGAAAATCGTAAGTTCCTCCCCATCTGCTTTGTTAATTTTGCTGCTTGTTTACTATTGCGTCTAAATATTTAAACTACGCTACTTGTTTAAGCTCATGTTCATTAATTTTCAGTAATTGTAGATATCTGATTCTTTCCTAAATACATGAACTTATCTCCGATTTCGCGTTTTTCAAAGGTACCTCAGATAAATTGTGCTTTTAGTAAGATTTCTTTCCTTTTGAATTTTCACAGCTTGATTTTAAAATCAGCAGAGCCTTAGATATATATATATTTTAAAACTGACTCACCAGGCTCTTTTTTTCTACACAATAATTTATGCTTTCCGTTAATATGCTGATTCTTTTGCCCACTGTGCATTTTAATAAATTTAAAAGTTAATCATATGATTTTGTATTTGGCAGATCCGAAGTTGTTAAACTGCTGAAAAATTTATAATACTTCAATGCTGGACAGTTTATCAGTTATCTACATAGCTTATTCCGATTCTTCATCCTCATATTTTAATTTTTTTCTCACACGATTCCAACACAATTTGAGTTTGAAGAACTGCTTTGATTTTCGATTCTGGAGATAACAGAGATGGTGACTCGGAAACCTTCAAGTCCTAAAAATTTAATGCAGCAACCAGGTCAGTGATTTCAGCCATCTTATTTTCTAATCGTCGCCAAATTTATTTCGTATTAAGTTGAAAAATGGAGAGATGAATGCAATATATATTTAACATACAGCATTAACAGATGTGCTTCTATGATGGGATATATTCGACAGGCCGTTACGTAATCAAGCTTAGTCTGAATTTGAGAGAGAATGCCATCTTGTGCTATAAAAGACACTTAACTAAAATATTTACAAAATTACTTTGAGAGCTATCAAAAATTTTCTAATTTCCTAGACTAAGAAGAGAGTTAGTTTCTATATTAACTCTTTTCCATCTATGAGTAATTCATTTGGAATTTTATGGTCCTCATTCTTTTCTTAAAAATATGAATAAAACCTTAAAATGTATTGTATTTATTACTTTAGGAATTAAATATAATTAATTTCACTTTTTATGTATGCAAATTAACTTAAAAACTTGATGAAACGTAAAAATACTACACAAAATTAATTAGGAAATGTTTGTCTTTAAATTAAATAACACCACAAGATGTGCAATTAAACTTACAAACTTTGAGATTTATGTAACATAAAATTACTGCTTAAAATTAATTTTTTTTAATTTTCATAAAAAAAGCATAGGTGACACGAGATATGCAGTTTTTTTTAACTTGAAAACCTTCAGATTGATGCAACGTAAAATTACATCTCAAAATTAATTGTGCTATGATTTTTTTTAATTAAAAGGTAATACGAGATATGCAACTTAACTTAAATACCTTCAGATTCCAATTGTATCTAATATACACAAGTATACTTTATTAATACTAGATTCAATTTTCAGTTCACCAATCATTATTCTGCATCTCGCCTGATAATGGAAGCTTAAGTAATTTATTTGTTGCGTGAAAAAATATCTTAATGGATTTCAAGTTAGACACTGTCTTAAGCGGTTGAAAAACTTCAGAGAAAATTTTGATGGAATTTCTAAACATAACGTTTGTTAATGCTAAGACAAAGACACAGCAATATAAATATCTCTAAAGACGACACATGGTACAGTGATTAGAATAAAGCACTGTTCCTGTGACATAACATAGTACTGAACTTATCTTTCCATTTGAAAAACTTCTAGATGTTTCGCAAGAATTTATCCCGAGAAGCTTTTGTTTTTACTCAGATGTTTAAATTCTATTTCGCTTCGATTAGATTGGAATATTTGAAGTGAATAAATTTTAGTTTTAGTCTTTCATCTCTAGAACATCTTAGCTACGACAATTGATGTTGTGACATTCTCGATGTTTATTCAGCAAAAAAAAAATCTGGAAAATAAATTCGAAAAATAACGTTCGAAAAATTCGAGAATATCGTCTTTGAAAAGAATAAAATTATTTTTAGACAAACGTAAGTTTTCCCTTTAAGCTCTAAAGTGGTGTTATATTTTATGTTTTAAAATTGAATCTAATTAATTATTTTAAATAAAGCTATTTTAGAAGATTTAAGATTTGACAAGTGACTGTCGAGTTCAGTTTTACGTTAATGTATACTTCACAACAGTTTAAAACCTATCATGGATTAAAACTTTTCACTCATTTCAAAATACATCACACATTTCAGAATTTAAAACATAATTTATAAACGCGTTTAGTTTTTTTAAAATTTTTAGAGTATTTTAAAAACAAAAAGGTGCTTTTTAAAAATATTTAAACATTTTTTTAGGTAAATATTATTCATAAAAATTAAAGCAATGCAATTAGCTCATAATCTGATTAAATCACATAGTGAAATGATTCTTCTCTTTATTTTTAGCTTAGTTCAAGATATCAGTTTTAAAATATGTTTAATAAATGCACATGATTGTGAAGTGTTTTGCGAAAAAATAAGTAAAAAAAGAAAAATGGGATAGAAAAATATAGGAATATATTTCCCGGTCCTGTATAGATGTAAATTTTTCAAGGTAGAAAGTGTATCGATTTTTTTAGAAGAAGGAATAAAAAGTTTAGTTAAAAGGTATTTTTCATCTGAATTCCTGCAGAAAAACATAGAAACATAGAAACAAAACACTAAATAAATAAATAAAAAATCAAATAACTGTAACAATCGTATTTATTACTAACAGTTTTTACTTTAATTTTATTTTAATGCTTCAAATTCTTATTTTTATAAATCTGCATTTTAAAATTCTAAGAAGTTTACGCTTAACTTCAAAAAATATTTCTTTGATTTTTTTTAAAGTTTAATCTATTTCAGTGATTGTCAAATGCTGAAGTAAAAAAATTAGTAAATCTGCTTTAAACGCTTATTGTTTTCTGATCTCTAAAAATAAGAACCATAACTTTTTCACACAAAAAATCCTTTAATGCTTTTTTAGCTTTTTTAATGAGTTTATCAGTATCATTGTACTTTGAAGAAATATTGTGTTGATTAAATTTTAAAGATAATGGGAACGAAAATTATAACTAGTAATTTAAATATAGATTTGAACATAAATTAATGTAGAACATCAGTAACGTATTTATTTATGAGTATGCGACTTATGCAAGACTTACGCAAGGAAGAATATACTAACAGTCGCATAAAAATAATTTATAAATTACTTACATCAGATAATCAGAATATACGAGCAGTCACTTAAAAATAATCGATAAATTACTTACATCAGATAATCATTAGTAATTTCTTAAGCTTTTAATTAAATGACTTTTATACTTTAATCTGTAAGTCTTATGCAAGATAAGTTTTAAAAAAATCTTCTTTTCCAATTAATTTTCTAAAATATCGATTTCTTTAGTTAAAAAAACTAATTAGTGCAGTTTTTTTTGCCTTTATTTCAAGGAAAAAATTTGTTAAATATTTAATTTCAGATTTACTTTTTATCAAGTTTAGTTAAGTGTCTTTTCTGAAATTTGTATAAATGGATTCTGTTATAAGCAATACGTCCTTCACATAGAGAGTAAATTTTTATTTGAAGTTCTTTAAAGCAGTTAGAAAAATTTAAACCAAGCAAATGTGTCTTTGAACAACAATTATTGTTCCTTAAGTTTTAAAAAAAATGAAAAAGCTAAACAAACATGATGCCTACAAAAAGTTTTGTTTCTTTTAGAAAATTCATCAAATAGCAAGGCAGTTTCTAAATCGAATTAATACATTAATTACATTTTTAAAACTATTAGAGTATAAGATTTCTTTCCTTGTAAAATCGCACTTGTATTTTAACAGCATTTCGTATAATTATTTAAATATATTAATTTAATAAGAGAAACATTGATAGAAAATCTTTAGGAAGAGCATCTAAAAAATTTTTTCGAACCGTCCAGGTAGCCGGGTGGTCAGCGTGCCTGACTGTGAAGCCAATTGTTGTGGGTTCGAATCCCATTCAGAGCATGGATGTCTATTGTGTGATGTGTGAAGGTGGCCCACCCTATAAACGGTTATCAGTGGCAGTGTGGTGTGGGTATTATTGCTTGCCTCCAACGCTTATGGTCACTGGTAACGTTAACCCTTTCGCGCCTAACGGGACACATACGTCCCAACCAAATTTCAAAAAAATCTTTTGGAACAGAAACGCTTCTCTGCCTAATGGGAGACTTTCCCACAGTCCTGCCAATATTTTTGAGGGTATTTTCATTCACAGAACATAGATGGCACTACCGTCCATAATGCTGCTCTACGCATAGTTTATGCTACCAAAATTGTTCAGTTGTTAAAAAAACATAAAGGGTTAAAATAAAAAAGGGACATAAAGGGCTCGTCGAGAAAGGGTTAAATGAATAACACTTCCGGAATCTTCCGAGGTGAAGATTAAAAAGTTTAGTGCTTACCGTAAATAAAAAAAGGAACTTTTTTTTAAGGAAATATAAGATATAAATAGTTTTGAAAAATGAAGCACAAACAACATTTATGCAACTTGAAAATAATAGCATGAAACAGTAAACTTAATCTAACACCACAATGCTATATTTTGATGTGGAATAAAACGGATAATTAACTTCGATTATTCCTGAAGAAACTCAATTTCAGTTTGAATATCGATTTGCTTGCCTTTTCTTATTGTCATATTTGATTTTACTTTAATGCAAATGAGCTGAAATTAAATTTAAAGCAAAACCATAAAACGGTGAATAAAAAGGGACTCTATTTTTTAAAATTCGAAGCAATAAAACATGTTTTGCTTTCTTTGGTGCAGAATCTAGAGTTAGAAAACGAAAAAAAAACTGTAAAGAAAAAAATCAATAAAACAAGATGAAAAAATAGCTTACTTATGTAAAAGATATAAGCAAGTGGAGTTTATATGTCTTTCCCAATATCGATAAGACTGAAATGTTGGACTGAATTTTCACAATACTAAATCGAGTAAAAGAATTTTCTGAATATTCTTGCTTTTATCCTTTTACATTCCACAAAGTGCTTTTGTTCTTTTTTGAGGAACTTTTGAGGCAGCGGAAAATTTCTTGGAAAAAAGCTGTTGCCTAAAGGTTTTTAAATTCACCAACAAAAGAAATCGTAAATAAAAAAAAATCTTTCGCAAGCCTGTTCCATTGCTGCTTTAACATCTACTTTACATTTTGGCGTAAAGCTATATAAGATTTATTTATCTTTTAGGAAGAAAACACAGTTTAAGTTTATTAGCAGCATTTTTATTGTGGTTAATATAATTTAAATTAATGCAGGTTTTTCAAACTATATCAATGAAATACCTTGCAAAAAAAGTTAAATGCTTTGATTACTCAAACAACTACAGAGTTAAAATTGTTATTAAATTATATGACATCTCAAATTGTCGATTATAACCACCCTTGGTATATATATCTTTAGAATCCATATCCGTAATGGATAAAACAAAATGCAAATTAATATTTAAGTAACTAAAATTAAACAGAATAAAAATCTGAATTAGGATAAGTTGCCGAAATTTATCATAATTTGTTTGATTTCCCAAGGAAACGATAGAAATCGAAAATACATATTTAGAAAATACATATATACAATACGCATTTACAATATTTTAGCCTGGCAAATTAATTTTTAAGTTTTTTTAATGTTCCCTAAAGATTCATCAAATTTCAACAGAGTTTTTTTTTTTTGCTTAAATAATGCTTCTAGCTTAATTTCTAACTTTTTTCAACGTTGTTCCTGACAAGGATGCTTAAAATTAGTCAGTACTTTAAACGCTGTACGTTGNTCCTTTTACATTCCACAAAGTGCTTTTGTTCTTTTTTGAGGAACTTTTGAGGCAGCGGAAAATTTCTTGGAAAAAAGCTGTTGCCTAAAGGTTTTTAAATTCACCAACAAAAGAAATCGTAAATAAAAAAAAATCTTTCGCAAGCCTGTTCCATTGCTGCTTTAACATCTACTTTACATTTTGGCGTAAAGCTATATAAGATTTATTTATCTTTTAGGAAGAAAACACAGTTTAAGTTTATTAGCAGCATTTTTATTGTGGTTAATATAATTTAAATTAATGCAGGTTTTTCAAACTATATCAATGAAATACCTTGCAAAAAAGTTAAATGCTATGATTACTCAAACAACTACAGAGTTAAAATTGTTGTTAAATTATATGACATCTCAAATTGTCGATTATTACCACCCTTGGTATATAAATCTTTAGAATCAATATCCATAATGGATAAAACAAAATGCAAATTAATATTTAAGTAACTAAAATTAAACACAATAAAAATCTGAATTAGGATAGGGTGTCGAAATTTATCATAATTTGTTTGATTTCCCAAGGAAGCGATAGAAATCGAAAATACATATTTAGCAGCATTTACAATAATTTAGCCTGGCAAATTAATTGGTTTTTTTTTTAATGTTCCCTAAAGATTCATCAAATTTCAGCAGAAGTTTCTTTGCTTAAATAATGCTTCTAACTTAATTTCTAACTTTTTTCAACGTTGTTCTTGACAAGGATGCTTAAAATTAGTCAGTACTTTAAACGCTGTACGTTGATTCGTGCATCGATTTGAGCCTTAAATTAGCTCAAGGTAAAACGTTTTAGTATTTCTCAACACCAAAATGTTGAGCACGAATGTGGTGTTGTGAAACACACTGTTAGAAATTTTGTGGAAAGAATGGCAAAATAAAAATCTATTTTTATTGCTATTTTACCATATTTAAACAATGCAGTCAAATGACCATAAATCAGATGGAAATGAAACTATTAACAGCGAGAAAAATCATTTATTAACTATTTTTACCTAAAACGGTTAAATAACAATAATTTTAATGCACCAACTAAGCCCACCTAATGAAGCAACTTAGTTCCTTACAACCGCTTACATATTATAGCAGACAGAGCTAATCTGTCAATCTCACAACCAACGGAACGGGGGTTCGTGTCTCAACGTTGACACCTTCATTCCCTTTAACACACATAAAGAATTTTCAGTGTCCTGGACTCTCCACTGTCTATTATTAAATGAGAAGTCTAGCTCCAATGTCCAGTTAAGTTTTTTTTGCGGTTTTGACAACACGGTAGTTGTAAATGGTTAAGAAACCATATAGTTTTGTATTCATGATTTTATAACCGTACTAGATGTATACGGTTTCAAAACCGTAAAGGTGAAAAATATTCTTTGCCGCAAACTTTACGGTTAATCGGATGGACAGACTGCTGCCGGTTACTTTACCATAATTTCAGAATGAAAATTCTAGCAGTGCACCATAGATAACTTTTGATTATTGGTATTTCACTATACTATTCCCTATACTCACTATATCAGTTTCACTATACCAATAACCAATGAGTAAACACCAGGAATATTCTTTTATACTACTTGATGTAAAATAGTTGCCGCTATTTTGTTATTCAGTTATTCTAAATCTTACTATAAGAACAAGATACGATACATGTGCAAATCAGTAAAGTTATTTTTATGATGCAATATAAAATAATTGTTATTAATATAGGTTGTTTGCAAATGCTAATTTTTGAAACAAAATTAGTTTGTCCACCAACATGCACGCGACACAGAAAAAATATTATGTTGAATCAAGCTAGGCTTAACGAATCGGAAATGAATATAAATTTATTATTCTAAAGTTATTTAATACAACTGACAGATTTATGAAAAACTTATAAAAACAAAATTATCTTTATTGCGCAATTAAATAAATGCATACTTTTTGTAACAATTAACATTCATGTTAATTGAATGTTCAGTAGAGGGCGAAGCAGCCAATTTTTTCTATTTTGTGCTTGATTGTAAGCACTCTATCGTTTTCATCAGCCGGTTTTCAATTGTGCAATTAAATTGGTTAAATATTTCATGAATGATGCAAATGCATATGAACTTGGTATAAGCATTCAAGATTATCATTATCAAACAATTACGTTTTAAAACTTATACAAACGTTAGATTCGGTATTAACTTGAAGTAAAGTATTTATTCACACAATTTACGTAGCTTTTCAACATTAAATTTGAATAGGTATTACCCACAGTTTCTACAGTACAGTGAATATTCGATAATGGAACCACTTAAAAGTCTATTAAGACATCTTACATGAGTTCAGTAACAAATTCAGAAGAAAATACCTCATTCTAATACAACGAACTTATATTTTCATTCTTTTATCGGGTTGCTTCTAACTAAAAGGACATTAAAAATAAATAAAAACAAGCTTAAAAAATGTACAAAACATTGGACATTCTTACGTTTAGTAAATGCAAAAAGTAAAGCAATCCGACGAAAACCCATTGTGGGCCATGGGTTTCTTGAAAATTAAGTTCAATATAGCGTACAATATTGCCTCCAGAAAAGCTGTTACCCAACAATAGAAGCTGGATGGGCTTCAAGTCGTCACCACTGAGAATCGAATCGCAGCTCTTCACAATGACAGCTCATTGCTTTTAACCAATGAGCCATCCATTACCATGAGCCATTAACCATAAGCATGTAACCGTAAGCCATGAGCCTGCCAGCTAATGACAGGAACTCACATTTAGTTTAAAAATAAGTAAGAAATTTTACTTAAAGAGAATACAAGTGCTCTGTAGATTATGTCTATGCAGTTCTTTCTCCTGCCGTTACTTTTTTTACAGTAAATTATTGAATTTACCTCTCTAGTTTCTTTATATGATTTTGTATATGTAGTTCAGTATTTTTAATTAACGTTCCACCATGGCTCATTGGTTACATGGCTTATTTCCTGATTACTTAGCATATATAGACTTAGCATATATAAAATATTACTTTACATATTCTTCACACTTTTTACCGATGCTCAAAATCACAATCAATAAATTCAATCAATAAATTATCAAAATCGCAGCATTATCTATGTAGTATATGGATATTTGTATCTATGGCAGGGCATAAAATTCGGCATTTTATAGACTTCATAGTCATTATATCGCTCATGGGCTGCAATAGCGGCACAACTCAAAAAATTAAGTTTTGAGATAAGTAGGTTTAAAGTTTTCATTGCAAAGCAAAATTCATAAGAAATGCTTTATTTTGCTTAAACAAAGATTACATTTAAGTTGAATTATGAGTTGTGCTAGTATTGCTGATGAAAGAATGTGTGTTTTCATATTTATACCTGTTCTTAGTCCAAAACGGGTGTTTTTTGAGTGGTGCCACTATTGCAGCCCATGAGCGATATTAAATAATGACTTTACTCGATCAGCAAAGTATGGAATAATTAATATTTTATACAATGTCTGAGCATTCTATAGAATGGCTAGTTAAAAACATAGAGACAATCTATGTAATGGCTGGATAAAGTATACAATAATCCACAGAATTTTATATTTGACTTAAAAATCATTTAAGAATGCTCAAGCATTACGTGACATGAAATACCTAGGCCTTCTGGGCAAAATATATTGCAATTCTTCAATTCCATTCCTAAGCAATCTTTAGATTGCTGTGATTTTATACGTTTGCTAGCAACATTTTAATTTATATTTTGCATGAAGTTCGCAATTTCCTTTTATAGAAAAAAAACATTGAAAGTCTTATATAACTTTCCTGACCAAAATTTTTGTGAGCAACAAGTAACATTGAAAAATGACTAATTAAAAGGCAGCCTACTGAAACAAATGCTATTATATTATGTTTGATTTTAAACTACGCATCAGCAGGATAAATGACAGGGAAAGTAAAACAGTGGATGTTATTGAAGATTCAATCCAACCGACAAGGAACACCTTCATGAATAGTAAAAATGCCTCGGGTAGTAAAACAAAGATGATTTAACCCTGGAATTTATCCTACTGTTGAATGTATACCAATGAGACGCGGAATGAGTATAGGTTTTAATGTAAGATTTTAAAATTTAGGATTTAAATTGTTTTAAATGAAATTGTTTATCATCACAATGAATTACTCTCAAAGTTTTATTTATTATTTTTTTTTTAATTTCTTTTTTAAATACTTCATTTAAAACTACGCATTAGCAGGATAAATTACTCGAAAAGTAAAACTGGGGTTGTTATTGAGGATTTAATCCAGCAGAGATGGAACACTGTCATCAATAGGAAAATGCCTGGGGCGACTGGGGCAGTAAAACAGAAACTGATTTAACACTGCAATTTATCATGTAACTTAATGTGTACCAATGAGACGCAAAAATGAGTATAGGTTTCAATTTTAAATTTTACCATTTATGATTTAAATTGCTTTCAATGAAATTTTATTTTATCACGAAGTTATATTTTTTTTTTCAAAAAGGAAAAAAACATTAGTTTTGTGATGTGGCTGTATCACACTTGCGCCAAATCGTTTTTTATTTTAACTGGTTTAATTCAGTTTTGTTATTTATCGTTGGCAATTCAAACTTAATTCAGCAATTTTTGTTTTGGTTTTCTCCCCTTTAAATTGATATTTTTGGTGCGATCTTTTATTTAACTGTAACCGTTAGAGTGGTATGTATTCCCGCTTTCTCTCAGGGCTATATCGCGCTAATTGGTAGTATTAAATCTTACTTTTCTTCAACTTTCTAGAAATTCTGAACTTTCATTTAAATCAAAGTCATCCTTAAAGAGCTTCAAACCACATCACACTGTACGTCATAATTCATTGTTTATTTTTAAACTCAAAAATTACAACATAACAAGTTTTAGAAACTTCCTCGTCTTGCAAGATTTCCAAACTAGTTTTAAGAAAAAAGGAAACGTAATAACTTATATCTGAATCCGCTTTGCATTCACTTTGATGTCATCTTTTATGCCGGCAAGACATCCAAGTCATCTGTAGCCTACCCCTTATTGAGGATAAAATCGCAAGTTACAAAAGTTTACTGTCTGAATTATTCATGGTAACTCATGGTAACTCTCGGAGGATTGACATTCTTCTTGCATTTTTCACTATTTTATGTCCTTGCGTTTTCTTTCTTATCACAAATGAAACTAAAATAAGGAGTCTGATATGAGACGAAACTTTCGCCAATAGATATTCAAAACTCTGAAGATATATTTTACATTTTTAGCTTAGAACATGCATTTTTTAAATTGGATATTTTCTGTAGTATACAGAATTACATATCATGGTAAGAGTTTCGTAAATATTTACTAGACTGAATGTTTTCTTTTTTTTTTCTTCTCCTAAATATCAGAAACTGCAAGAGGAATGTTGTTATTATGTTTCTCAAAGTCTCTTACTAAGATATATGGAAATATGATATTTGAAAACCGAAAAAAGTATTCTGTTGTCCATGTCAGTTGTCTTAATAAGATTATAGTTGAGTATAAAGTGTTACTTGCGAATAATAAACTGAATTGTACTTTCAAAGCTGTTTCAGGAAATGCGTAAAATTTAAACCAATTTTAAACTAATAATCCCCAGCTATTACATAATGATAATATAATTATTACTATATTTTTGTAAATAAATTCCTATTATGAACCTATTACTGTATACAATACAAAACACGTGAAGTATGCATATTTAAAAAGATAAACTCGGCACCCAGTTTTGCATAGTCAGATTTATTGAGGGCATTTTAAAATCAAAAATATGCAATTTGTTGTCACATTCTGTGATGTTACTAAGAATATAAATATTTCTTTCAAAAATAATGTATACATACTCCTAAAGCCTGGCTGTGGTAAAGAAAGGTATAATAAAAAGCCTCTTCAATGTTTTTTTTTATGCAAGCTGCTTTTGAGTTTTATATTTTTGGTATTTTTCTTAGATATCTGCCCTATTTTTGTTTTGAAGAAAAAGTTTACAAAACACACAAAGGCTCTGAAAAATTAATTCAATCGAAATCAGCATGTGTTCTTAAAATATATAGCTTTTTCTCAGACTGTATAGCTCCATGGAAAAGATAACAAATATGTTACAAACAAAGCTATAAATCTGATTCTAAAAATAGGTTAGAACGGAATATTTTAAAGAAAAAATGCTAGCGTTTTTTGATTTCCAAGCATAAAATATGGTAATAAAAATAACTTTAAAGTAATATCTCTGACTTTTAGAGTATTTTGATTTTTTGCAACTTTTATTCAGTTTTAAATTTAATTGATTTTACCTTTTATTTAAAATAATCATGTCATTCATTCATCTCCGTCTAATATTTACAACTATCCAGGCTAAAAAACAGACGAGCTGTATTTACTAAATATCTTTCTTTTTTTAAGTTTTATTCCTTTTTTTTATTAAATATTAAATAAAGCAACGTTCGATGAAGCGATGCTTGAAAAACTTACAACGAATTTTCTTATTGTTACAAAGCTACACAACGGCATACTTAATCTAAAATGCAAATATTGAAATTTTTTCTTTAGTTTGCCATAAAGAAATGTGATAAAATTGGTTTCTAATTTAACTTAAATTTTTTAATTTATAATCTCCAGTACTAAGTAACCTAACAAGTACTTTAACAAAATGCAAAAAAGAAAAATACTGAAAATTTACAGTACAAAAACAACTCAATGGCAATTGAAGCTTTGTCAAGAATTAAGCTTCATTACCTCTTGTTAAACAAGGCAACTCAGAACCAGTCATGACGTCATAATGGTTAGGAGAAAGTAACTAACCATTAATAATTTAAAAACAGACAGTAATTTAAAAACAGACAGAGCAACAGTAACTTTTGCAAGTTACTGTGGCTCTGTCTGTTTTTAAGTCGTGTCAAAGGAGGAAAATGAAACTCATTAAATATAAACTATTTTTTGTTAATAAGGATGAATTAAAATGATATCTCAAAATTGTAACAAATATACACCTTTCTGTTAGTATTTAAACAAACTGATGAAAGAATAATAAATATTGTTTCTTACATACGATTTTCTTCCGCAGCGAAACGAAAGTTTAAAATAAATTATTTATCTCGTATTTGATTTGTTAAGAGCAAATCAGCATTAGACGCGCTATCTTTAATGGTCCAATCAAATTCAATGCTTTTGCAACGTCATATAGTTTTTTATTTTTCAAGAACGAATATTTTTCTCTTTATCGAAATGTGTCGCCAAGTCTAGGATTCCAGTGAGACTACGAAGCTATAACCTTCTTTTATTAATTCTATTATATATATCGTAAGAAATAGTACGAATTAAAATTCCGCCTGGCGAGTTTAGTTTTTAAGTTAAGATTCAAAAATATGTTGATAAATATACTCTGGTACTCTATACGTGCTCACCTTTTCTTTTAATTTTTTTTTAATTTAGTTTAAATGGTAATTTTTTTCCCTTTCATTTCTCGTCCGATGCAACGTTTCATGCAGAAGTTGGTTTAATTGCTTATCATCAAAATCAACTACTCGGCTTTAATGAGGTCCTTTTTTGAAGACAAAATATCCACTTTTGACTGAAAATACCAAGCACGAGTGGTTCTTCAAGTTATGACGATCTCTTCATACACAGCGCAATTGTTACTAGGAGTTCTTGCATCCTTAAAAGAGTGATTAAAAGCAAAAAATGCTACTTTTTCATAACTTGACACTATATTTCAATAATCTCAAAATTCAAAAAAAATTAATCTAAAAAAATATATATTCTGATAGATCAAAACATACACTTTCGAATGATCTAAAATATTCCGTCATAAGTATTAGGCGTAAATTTGAAATCTAAAATAAAGACTAGAACCTTGTTGTTAACTTAATATGAATTTCATAAATCTTGTATCATTGACAACTCTATTTTGCAGTATTTATAACCTTATACCCCAAACAGCATTATAATATTGCAGCAAATTTTATAACAAAATCCTCACATGGTATATAAACAATTAGCGAATTAACCATGCAAGATTGAAACAATGTTAAATTTAGCTATGCTAGTTTACGCAAAAGGTTCTCTCATAAAATTTGTAAAATAGACCTTTTTATATTGAGATTGAATCTAGTAAAAAGAATTACATATCATCATAAAAAAAAACTTCCGGGTTTGAGATATTTAACATATAAAGGAGAAAAAAATTTTAAAATAATATTTGCAATGAAAGTTAATAAGTTAGATTTCTTTGTAAAGGTTTATGCAAGCTTTTATTACACCATTAAAAGATTATTTTGGCATTGTGACATTTCTACATTCTAGAAATAACGATTTAACAGTAAACCTTATTGTGTCAATAAGAAGAAACCGCAAATATAACGTTGCTGTAAGGTTGTAAGCCATCGGGGATTATTTAATGTATTTATAAACTTACAATTACTTACTTGTGATAATGTAAAATACATTTTTTTA
This sequence comes from Parasteatoda tepidariorum, assembly GCF_043381705.1. Lineage (NCBI taxonomy): Eukaryota > Metazoa > Arthropoda > Arachnida > Araneae > Theridiidae > Parasteatoda > Parasteatoda tepidariorum. The sequence continues at coordinate 43,825,057 of NC_092213.1, forward strand.
CTAGCAATAATCAACTAACTCATACAATAAAAAATTATTATATGATGATCAAAAATATTTAGTTTTGTCTAAAAATATTTCTACATGGAATTTCTTAATTTAATTATTTTGTCCGAAGAAAATATTCTTAATACACGCTCGGACAAAATTAATGTTCTGAGAGCAAGCTTTTTTATAAGAAAAGAGCCATTTTAATCTAGCCGCCTTCCAATTATATAATTCGAACAAAAAAAATCAAACTAATAATTACTTTAATGAACTCTCACATACTTGGAGGATTTAATTCAAAGTTATTGTGTTCTCGAGAAAAGGAGACGTATAAAACAGCGGCCCGAAAAACAGAACTCGATTATAGTGCTGGGCAATTTTAGTTTCAAGATTATATCAGCTTAATTAAAAGAGAAATAAAATTAAATCACTTTTTTTCTGAATTCTAATATATTTTCAGCTATTTCATGTGAAATAATTTTAAATTATCTCGTTTTATTATAATTGTTTAATTTTAGAATCTTCGAAGAAACTTATTTGCTTACTTTTAATTAAAATAAGCAATAATTTCAATTGCAAAATATTACTCCAATACAGATTTCAATCTCGTTATTTAAAGTGGAAGATTGGATAAAATTAGCTTAAAATTAACTTTTGAGGACTATGTTTGTGTAAAAAAATGCAATTTGAAATTGGATTTTATATTGAGTTATTTTAGTAAATCTTGATTTCTTTGTTTGAAAGTCGTATGAAAATTAATTATTACTGCGGAATGTAAGAGGTTTAATTTAAATGTTTTTAACTAAATTATTTAAAAGTGTTTTTTATTCTTGGTTATTATTATTTTTTCATTTATTATTTTTAGGTTACTATTATATACATAGCTATTTCGTATAATTAAAAATTAAAATTTAGTCTTTTTATTTTAACGAACGTTATTTCAAAAAACATATTTTTATTTCTAAAATTAATTTTAGCGTTTAAATTCATAACCATTGATGCATATTGCACGTGGACATTCATATTCTGTAATCTGATACATATTTCAATTCTTAAGGTGGCGCTGTTAGTCTAGCCGCGGAAGCTCTATTGCTGTAATGTGGACTGTAATATACGATAATAATCGATTTCCAGTAAATTACAAATGTGTTGAGTTGTTTTGTTTCTGAATATACTTCAGATTATCAAAAATACTGATGACAATGAAAATTCTTCCGCAGCTTTTTCATACGTCAAATTTAAGTACCTATATATTTTAAACATTTGATTCAGAATAATTTTAACTTGTTAATGTCCTATTGTACATTTAATTATTTCTAAATAACTATGATTGTTTTAACATAGATTTCTGAACATTCATATTATGAATTAAGGAATTTTTATGCGAATACGTTCTATCTATGCACTTATCAATGAAAATAAATTTTGTAAATTATTTTATAATGAAATGAAATCTTATTTTGTGTGCTTATATATACACTAAACGTGTATTAAGAAGTAAAGTATGATCAAAACTACCGGAATATGGTAACATTTTTCATGACACTGGCTCTATAAGAACCCAAAAAAGTTAAATAATTTTTACCGAAATGATTTGGTAATAATTTTGATGAAATTAATAATTAAATGTAGTTTTATAATTGGTTCGATCCTCGGGCCGGGCGTTGACTCAGCCTATCATCCCATCAGTGGGTCGATAAAATGAGTACCAAGCATGCTTGGGAACTAAACACTGGGGGTTGCTCGTTCGTTTTACCACCTGACCGGAACATCTGCTCCTGCACCCCAGAGCCCAAGGTCAAGAAAACTGAGATGGGCACAATAGGCCTTGGCCCTCTGTGGGCTGTCGCGCCACTGAGTTTAGTTTAGTTTAGTTCAGTTTTATAATATGCGAGATAGCTTAAAGCATCTAATAATAAACCATTTACTTTGTTAAATTTATTTTGCAGTCTTGTATTTTTAACTAAACGCGTAATAAAACGGGCAAATATTTTTAAAACTAGTCCTGGCGGTAAATCGCTACCATCTGAATGGAAAAATTATTTAATGAATAGTTTAAATACCATATATTTTGGTTTTATTAACTTTAAATATGAGTTTTTGCTACCAGAAATGTCATTAGCATAAAGTATGTTAATTATACCAAAATTTTTTCTCGGTCTGCATTTACTTTATTTTTAATTTTAAAATTTATTTAATTGGTTAGTTTTATTGAGTGTCTGTGAAACAAGCTAAATAATGTGCCAAATCATATTTAAATCAATAAACAATTGCAGAAGAGCTACAAATAACTAATTTACTAATTCAATAATCAATAATCGTTTATTGGTCGATAATAATATCTGAAACATTTATATTTTTATTTGCACTTATTTTTTAATCAATTTATTTTTCATTCTTTTGAATTTTCTGTCACTTTAAAATTAAATTATAATATATTTTTTTATCCCTCAATAGCTATCACCGTATTCCTTTATAAAGTGCTGTAACCAGCGATCTTCTAAAAACAAAATCCTAAAAAATCATGCAGTTGCCGTATTTTAAGCACAGGTTTACCTCCTAAATTATAGACTTCTAAATCACAACTAATAAAGTATGATTTATTGAATGTGTTTTTCTTAAGTATATATTTTTAAATGAATGCTAATGTAATAACACAACTACTAAATATAATAATAATCGATTAACTACGTAGCTACTACTACGCACCATTTCGAGGAACAAACAGGTTGAATATATAATTCATGGTTTAAATTAATTGGATATTCTAGGCATTTATGAGTTTTCACAATGCTGCAATTCTGTTCAAGTTCAATAGCTATTATTATATGGTTTACGCAACATAAATAATTCAATATATACTTTAGTGCAGTGCCGATCACCAAGCTGAATTTAATGAATAATTAGTATCTTATGGAGAAATATTTTTACAGTGTAATTAACTATATAGGTAATATATAAATTCTCTATGGGGAATATTTTTACTGTGTATAAATTGGGAATATATTTTACAGTTATCAGCACCGGAAGCTGTCTAAGGTGAAATGGAAAGTTATATAAGACAGCAAAAGATGAGAAGATTTATTTGAGCCAAGACTTATTCCCAAATTGCAAAACACTAATTTATTAGTGTTGCTTATGTGTTTACTGATTTACTGGAACACTGATAACAAAATTTGCGTTGTTTAATTGGATATTCAAATTTCTTTAATTTAACAATTGCAGTGAATGAGATAAGGACACTTACAATATAAAAAGTTTTCAAAATAAGATTTCTTTATTTATTTTCTTATTTCAAAATAATTGCATATTATTACTATTGTAAATTTTAGCAGAGATGCAATGTGAAAGAGAAAAATATGTTGCAAGTAGAAAACGAAAAGCTGGCATGGATTAAAGACATTTTTGAGAAAATTAAAACATTATTTACAGCGAAAAAAATTTAGCAGATTGTAAGTATTATAATCAAATATTCAATTTATTAATAAACGAATTTATAGCTATGAAACAGCATTATGAACACTGAACGCCATCTAGTGGTAATAAGAACGATTCATCGCCAGTCGGTTTCTAATTTCTGAAGCGGAAGGATCTCTCAACATATTTTATTTTATTATTATTTTTTGCTGGTATAAGAACTGTTTTTGACATTTTATTTTATAACTATCAGGCTCTCTCCCTTGACATGCATTTCTAAATAATTTCCTACCTAGTTGATGGTTATTTTTATGGAAGAACGGCTACTATTTTCTGCGCCTCGTGTCTTACTTATAACGTATAATATTTAATTAAGTTCTCAGTCGTTTTAATTTGGTGGAATCCTAATTTTTGTACTACAGAAATATGTGCATTTGTGTGAGAGAGGTAAGTTTTGAATAGTTAGAATAAATTTGCAGCAGATTGATTTAAAGAATACTAACTTTTATTAAATTTGATCGGATGAAAACCATATGTTTGTGTCTTAGGTTAATCACATGATATGCTTCGCGAAACATGAATATTGTGCTTTATTTTTCACTTGGGAATGATCTTTCCCTTTCTTATTTGGCACAGTTAAAAATTACAAAAAGCATAATCGATAAATATTTTTATGATTGTAGATAAAATACTAAGTATCTGCTTATTAAAATCATTTTCGAGGTAATTTTTTGTTTAGAATATGTTTTATAATATTGTAGTAAAAGCATTTTTATCTTCCTAAATAATTTATCGACTTTTCTTTATTGGTTTCTAAAAAAAAAATCTTTTTCGTGTTACTGCAAGAAACTCTCATCGGAAACTTAATGGTCTAAATTGATTTCTAGTAAATCTTATATAACACGTGGAAATTCTCACATGCTAGTTAAACATAAAAGACATAAAAATAGTTTTAAACATAGATTCAACAGAGACTGTCTAAGGGTATTAGTTTTGGGTTATATCTGATTGATTATAAGGTTTTAACCAGGTATTCCAGGAAAAATAAAATGTTTCTCTTATAAATATAAATAACACAGATAGGTTCTATTTTTTGTCAAAAGCATTGCTTAGAAGCTTATGATTTATTCATTTTATTTTTAATGTTAAGGAATCAAAAAGAAATCCGTATTTATATTTGCTATAAAAAAATGCTTAAACTAGTTGTCAACAAGCTATAGAATAGTGTCTGAACCTAAAATTTTAAAAATATGTTTATGGTTATTCAATAGCAAAAGTAGAAATTTGGAAATTTAAAAAAAAAGCCAATATATTAAATGATGCAAAATTAATTATTTTTGAACAGTGGTTATTGAACATGGTTATTAAATGACATTAGTCGAAAATTAAAAATATTAAAGTAATATTAATAGATTAAATGCAGCAAATTTAACTAGTTTTAAGACATTGTTATTAAATATCAGTATTATATGGTTATTAAATAAAATAAAAAAAAGAACTTTTGAAACAAAGGCAATAGATTTTATGTTTTACGAAATCAATTGTTTTTGAACAATGTTTATTGAATAGAGAAATAGAATTAGAAATAGTAACAACATTGAATAGGGAATAGAAACAAGAGTTAATTTCTTGTTGTTGAGGATATGAGTGACCACGCTCCAGGGATTGATTATTTCAATTCTTCAACATTTCCATACTCTATAAACATCCTCATGTCCCATAAACATCCTTTCAAATGATTACCTCGTGGGTATTTATTGGGTTTACTTCGAATTACCTTGCAGGCCATTTTATAACTTGTTTTCCCTTCCTGACAAAAACATAAGGTCAAAAATATAGTAAATTTACCATGTTCTGCTCAAGAATTTAAAAAAATGTGGCATGCCATTATTAAATCAAAAAGTCTTCAAATATTGCATTAAATACCGTTCTCAGAGTTCGTCTCTTAAAGAATTCCACATAGTAATTTCAGATTTTATAGTTTTTTTTAATAGATTAACAGTTTTCATGATAATTTCAAAGGCCCTTTAAATGTTTGAAATAAAACCAAAATAATATCCAGCAGGTTTGTAATTATTTTTGATTACACGACACTCATGATGAAAATGCAAAATATTCTCAGAGAAAAATGTAACGTGTTCTTCGGGAGGTTAAAAGTTTGCTTAGCAAAGTAGAAATTGTTAAAATGTTAAAGCTTCAGAAAATCGAATATACTTATTTTAGAAACTGATGAAATAAAATAGAAAATGTATAAACTTTACTTACAGAATGACGTAAAACTAAACTCACAACATTGACGACAAGGGAAATTTCATAAAACAACTCAACTGATCAACTTTTAGTCTCAGAAAAAGAAAAGAAGAATCGTTTCGTCTTCCTCTGTAGTAAGAAATACCAACAAACAAGAAATTTTATCTTTTCAATAAAAGTGAGTCATCTGGGACTGAAAACGATATTGGCTTGAGAATCTTCTTCAAACAATTCTAAAAGCTATCCTTTGAACGGCTTTCCTGGGTGTAATATTGGTCTAAGCCAATAATGAGAATTGGCTTATTCGGTCTTCTGGATTAAAAAGAATTGGATTTCGTGCTTTACTTTGATCCTAAAAGAAGTCCTGTGATCCTGTTGATCTTGGTTTTGATTGAAATGATTTTTTACAAAGGAAATCACCGAACAGGCAATAAAACTTTTAAAATGAATACTGTTAGATATGATTAAAGCGCAAACAAGTTAAATTAAATTTCTGATCTACAATTCCTTTTTTTTATCTTACCGGCATGATAAGATTTGTTTAATCTAAAATTTTTCCCAATATGATTGCTTGTGAGAAATAGAATATTAGTAATTTTTTTAGACTCTAAAAATTATTTTCGATGCTTCGGAAAGCTTTCCTCATCGAATACTAGAAAATTATTATTGTGCTCTACTAAAGTGAAAATAAATGACATTTTAATAAATTTTACTCGGATTTATTCTCTTCAGAAGTTTTACGAAAAATGTTTTTAAAATTTTAAATAAAAACTATTATTGTACATTACTAGCGTTATAATTACTGCTTTTTATAGAATTTTATTTCATTTGAAACAAAATATTGTTTTGTTTAGAAGCTGTTCCTAAGTACTAATTCCAGGTTGGTGCTTAATTTTTTAGAATTTTCTCTCGATGACAACTCAATACTACGAGACACGTGAAAGCAAGAAAAATTTCATAAAGTAATCCTTATAAAAAATAGTCAAGCACGCAATAAAATTTTTAAAATGATTACTGTTAGTTATGATAAAATCAAAAACAAGGAGATCATGAATAATTTTGTATTCCATTCTTGTAAGAAATACGCTAAACAAAAAAATTTTACATTTGAATAAAAAAAAAAAAGACTTCGCAGTTTTTCTATCAATTATTCAAAATTAAACTAAACGATCATTTTTTAAAGCTAAAACTAATCATTTCGTATTACATTCTTATAGGAAATGCTTGAAATACTATTCTTATAAGAAATGCTTGAATACCAAATTGTCACTCTCCCCCCCCCCCTCCCCCGAAAAAATCCTTTTTATTTATGAAAGGTTTTAAAATTTATTTTGGTTCCTAAAAATAGTTCTAAAAATATGTATTTAGTTCTTAAAAATATGTTTTTAAGATTATTTTCTATACATTATTTAAATAAATATTTTTCATTCAGAATATATAAAAGACTTGGAGCCTTGAAGTAAGATTACTATGCACTTTTTCAAAGATTTCGCTAAAAATATTTTTGGAAATCAAAGTTTGCCGTTTCTTTGTTATTAGATTTAAATGTTTAGTATTGCCTTAATATAGCCAGTTTAGTATTACCAATTTCCTAAAAATTGCAGCACAATATCCAGAGATATATTTTGCTGCTTATTTGGGAATACATTTCTTCCCACTAAAATCTCTATCGTTTACAGCTTAACACTCTTTTCATTATTTCGTATTAATGCAGGTCAAAGCAAGAGAAAAATATTGCACTTAGCATTTTAATAATATATGTTTATGATATAGAGCAGGAAACACCGTTGACCTTCCGCTTCAAAGGTAAAATCTTTCAAGCAAGTTTCTCTTCCAAACGATGATTTTTTTTAATTGGCACTTATTTGTAGATATTTAGGTCTAAGAGGAACAGTTACTCATCATTGAAATTACCTAAACTTACAAAATCGAATTTAATGAATTTTTGAATATGAATGAAAAAAAAACTTCGTTTTTTGGATTCTGTATATATAATTCCGATAATATAACAGATTTTTTAGTAATTATTAGAATGTTTTTTATAATTAAAAATTACCAAAATAAATTTCAACTTGTAATTAGAGCATCAGAAATAATATATATAAATGGGGCACAGGTGTTCCATCTTCATCAAAGTGTTAAAAACATGGCTTTTTATTTTATTGCTTCACAAAAATTTTGGACTATTTCCACTTAAGTGCAAGACAAACACAAGAAATATTTCTGTCTTATTTCAATAATTTAAAATGTGCGACAGCAATTAAATTACGATATTCTCTCTGAACCAATACGTAATATTTTACCAACAATTGCTGTCATAAATTTTATTTTAAATAGAAGAAAATAAAATATTTCTAGTACTTTTTTTTTAGATTTTTATATTGTGAAGATCTCTTTTAACATGCAAATTAAAGATTTAAATATTTAATAAAGTCTACCAATCGATATGGCTTTGTAACGGGAAAGAAATAGGAAGAAAGAAAAATTTGTCTGTTCCCTTTATTATGATAATGAATAACTTCAAGGTATTATCTGCATTAAAATGCCGAAATAAAGAATAAAATATTTTAAAAATTTTCTAAATTTGAATACTCTTAACAAAACAGAAAACCTATATTAAATCAGATAATTTCTTAGAAGTTCTTATTAAATGTACTCAGATATGCTAGTTAGAAGTAATGTAATCAAGTTGGAGGATGCATTTTTCATAGAAATTTATTTTGAACACACTTTTTTTTTAAATGTTTGTCCATATCCGTGCTTTATTATTTCTTTTTAATTTAGACTCTGAAAAAAATCAATAGTTATTTTTACCTCAAGCAGTCTTAGATGTATTTTATTAAGTCATTTATTGATTATTTCAATTGGTTGGAAAGCTTTTCTTCTATTTGCATTAAAGCGGATAAAACTGCAAAGCTGGTCTGTACGCGAGATATGTGTGACTTCCTAATTGTGTCTTATATTTGTTTTTCTCTCTTTAGAGTTGCTTTTATTTTTGCATGTCACAATCATAGTGTTTAATTAGTTGATTGCTTGTAATGACAATTATTCTTTGTTACCAATAAAAATATCTAGCAATGAAGAACTTGCATTGAAATCAGCAGTTTTAAATTTAATATATTTAAATACAGAAACTTGTATATAGACCACCAAAAAACACATTTAAAATATATGCTATTGCATAAGGTCCAATTTAAATGCTAAGAACATTTGCTAAGAGCTATGAGATAAAGATTAAGAAAGTGCTAACGATAAAGTATGAAATGCTGAACGCATCCTGTTTCAATGATGAAAGATTTTAAAATGAAAGTTTGCATCTTAAAAACAACAATTAGCATTTAAACCTATAATCTATGAAACTAGCACTTAAACCAGCTTGATCACCATCATTATTCTTCATCATGTCTCATTTTCGAGCATTATTTTCGTATATGCTATAAATGTTGGTTCTACTTTAAGCTGTTATCGGTATTTTCAATCATTAGACCATACAAATTCGTTGTAACCTTAAAAATATCCTTCAAATTAAACAATGATATGAAGTAGTCAGGCTCAAATAAGATTAATTATCTCGATAACTTGATTGAACTCCCCAATTTACTAACGTTACGGTAAATTTATATAATATTATGCATTAATGCGTTATAAGACTTCTTGTAGGGCAGAAAATTAAATTTCACCAGCTTTATTCCATTCTATTTTTTAATTAGAATACTCTATTCTGTCAATTATAATTAACAAATGTTGCAACAGTGAATGTGAGTAACCATGTTCAATAAAAGATTAATTTTCATGATAATATGATATCATTTTTTAAAAATTTATTTCTATTTTTTTTTTTGAAAATGGGAGTCTATTTTTTATATGCAATTCTATTTTAATTCATTTCTATTCCATTTTTTAATTAGAATACTCTGTTCTGTCAATTATATTCAACAAACGTTGCATTAAATCGTGTGTGTGAGTAACCATGTTCAATAAAAGATTAATTTTTATGAGAACATGATAATTTTTTTAAAAATTTAATTCTATTTTTTTTAAATGCGAGTCTGTTTTTTATATTCAATTCTATTTTAATTCATTTCCATTCCATTTTTTAATTAGAATACTCTGTTCTGTCAATTATAATTAACAAACGTTGCATTAAACCATGTGTGTGAGTAACCATGATCAATGAAAGATTAATTTTCATGATAACATATAGTCTTTTTAAATTTAATTCTATTTTTTTTTAAAAATGCGAGTCTATTTTTTATATTCAATTCTATTTTAATTCATTTCTATTCTATTTTTTAATTAGAATCCTCGATTCTGTCAATTATAATTAACAAACATTGCATTAAACCGTGTGTGTGAGTAACCATGTTCAATAAAAGATTAATTTTCATAATAACATGATATAATTTTTTAAAATTTAATTCCATTTTTCTTAAAACTTCGAGTCTATTTTTTTATATTCAATTCTATTTTAATTCATTTCAATTCTATTTTTTAATTACAATCCTCGGTTCTGTCAATTATAATTAACAAACATTGCATCAAACCGTATGTGTGAGTAACCATGTTCAATAAAAGATTAATTATCATAATAACATGACATAATTTCTTAAAATTTAATTCCATTTTTCTTAAAACTTCGAGTCTATTGTTTTATGTTAAATTCTATTTTAATTCATTTCTATTCTATTTTTTTAATAGAATACTGTATTTTGTCATTTATAATTAACAAATGTTACATTAAACCGTGTGTGTGAGTAACCATGTTCATTAAAAGATTAATTTTCATGATAACATGATATAATTTTTTAAAATTTAATTCTATTTGTTTTAAGGATTCGAGTCTATTTTTTTATATTCAATTCTATTTTAATTAATTTCTATTCGATTTTTTATTAGAATACTCTATTCTGTCATTTATAATTAACAAATGTTGCATTAAACCGCTTGTGTGTGCGAGTAATCATGTACAATAAGAGATTATTTCCATGATAACATGATTTGACATAGTATTATGCAAAGACAAAATTTGCACAATATTATGCTTTAACGAGCTCTAAAGCTTCTATCAGAGTCAAAAATTATAATTCTTCAGTTTATCCATTTCAGTTATTCTCTTTATAGTTTCTTCAGCTTTTAGAAAACTCTTTTTTTTTTCAATTTTTAAAATTCTGTTCTAGTTTTAGTTCTACTTTTAATTCCATTCTATTTTTATTCAATTTTTCTAATCCAATATGACTTTTTTTCAATTCTGTTTTATTTTTTGAATTATTATATTCTATTTTTGAGTTTTATTTTATTTTATAAATTTGTTTATATTCAATTTTAACTTATTTCTATTCCAGTTTTTTAATAGAAAATTAACTTCTGCTATTTTTAAAGAACAACCGTTATAAATGAATTCTTTTGAAATAAATTTGGGGTATTTTATGTGACTTGCTTACAAGATAAGAACTTTGAAAACTAAATTACGAAATTCAAATGCATGCGTGTAAATCCTAACTATTTATAACTTTCAATGAAACTAAACAAACGCTAAAAGCACAAAACATTCCATCCGAAGAAAAGCAAATCCTCACAATAAGATAGTAAAAAAAACATTTATATCCTTACATTACAATTTTCTTGATAGGTCATTAACCACCCTTAATTAAAAACGTGGTAATTGAATCTCGGCACAGAAATATCTACAAAAAAAGCAAAGACAAAATATTCAGGCAGATAAAAATCCTCGTAAAATTCTACCATAAAAGCTAATTAAAATATTTTGTTCTTGACGTCCTAAACTTTTTATATGACGTTTTTTTTTCTTCTTCTTTTTTGCTCATTTCAATTCCAGCTGTGTCGTTTACATGTTTTTTAGCCAGTTGAAAATTGTTTCTTAGCCTGAGGAATAACAAAAACATCCATCTTGAGTTTCATTAACGAAAATGTTTTTAACTAATGATTTAAAGACCATGTTTTTTTTTATATACTGCAAAAGCGTCTGTAGTTTTTCTAAAACTTCACTTAAAAATACTCAAAACTTTAAATTCGTACAACAGAGAAAAATTAAGCAAATTACAATAATATTTTAAGTCATATATTTAATTTTGACTTTGAAAAATTTAATTATGAATCAGTATGGTCAGGTTGGACAATTTTTTTTCCTAAAAATTTATTTCATTTTTCGCATTAAAATGAGCCATTGTAATACATAACTATGTATTTAATGGGAATCATCAATTGCTTGCTACTTAAGAAAAATAATTAATGGTATTTTTTTAAAAACTCAATGATAATAAAGAAATAAAGAACTATACACTTTATTCCCAAAATTTGAAATGTTGACAATAGTTTTGCTTGAAATATACAACAAAGGTTTTAATATTACAAATCTTGTTTACTTACTCAACTTAAACTATTATCATGCGTTAGTACAAAAGAAATTTAGGCACCATTAAGCTTTTTCTTCTCAGCATAATTAACAGTAACATTATTGTTATGCACAACTAAAGTTTTCTGTTTAAAAGTTATAAAAAAAATAGTAGATTAAAATAATAAAGCAGATATAAGTGGAAATTTTATTTTAAAATTTCTAGTGCTATTTTGAAATAATTTTTATTTGTCTATTTACAGTTGCTATATTGATGCACTGAAACAAGTTTTTTAGAAACAAAACACTACTTTTGCACAACCTGATTAACATTAGCAATATTACAAAACACAAAACATACTTATATTAAGGAGATAATCATCAAAAATATGGTATATAAAAATAATGAAATGAGTCATTAAAGTGACTATGAGTCACACAAGTTTTTAAGAGCAAAAGAGTTTTTGTTTTTTTAAATTAACATTGATTAAAATTAGCAATATTAACGCAAGCACAATAAATAAATGGTAAAATTTTACCTTTTGACTATTAGCGAAATTATGGTTAAATGAAAAAATAAAAAGAATCACAATATTTGTTTTCAATGTTATTCTAACTGAGAGTTGTTAAAAATTAAGGAAGACTGTCAAACTTTCATTATCACAAATGATATATGAGAGGGATAAAATCTTATAGTCTAACACACACGCAAATGCGTCTCGGACACGGATAGCATAACATGCAAGGCAGGATAGAGTGACTCGAGCCAATCTCTTTCAACAAAAATGTGCTAGCGAATACAGTCAATATTATTCTAGTTGCGGAAGCTGTAGTATCTTTGACCAATTTAATTCTCTTTTTTAACTTTTTAATACATAAAATAATAGTTTCAATTTACGTTCACTGAGAAAAAAGTAAGAACAAAACATCAAAAATATGGCAAAATTTATCGTGATTCTGGCTAATTGGAAACACCGAAAGGCACTGTAATTTTTACTGTACTTGGCAGTTACTGTAATAAGTTCTTTGGCAATCATTTTTGGTAAAGTTAAGAATAAAATATGGTTTTGAGAACATGCTGTTTGGAAGTAAATGCGAAAAAAATTCGGTAATTTTAACCAAAAAGTTCTCAATCTTAACACCATAAACATAATTTGATATGATGCAAAAATGTTCCGTTTGAAAAACTCTATTTATTTACTAAATGCTTGTTAACTTTGTTTATCAGTGGTTAGTTGTTTTTTTAATACTATGTAAGCTATAAGCTAATTTTAATCAACCTTAAAAATAATAAAAAAATGAGCATTTGTAACAATAAATATGATTAGAATATTTAAACTAAAAAAGTAGCTCAAATATTACGCAGTAGTAGTGGTAGTGGTAGTATTTACGGTTACGCAGTAGTAGCAGTATTTACGTCACTCTAGAACTGCACAACGGGCTAATTGCCATATACCTATAAACATCCTATAGACATCCGTTAATATTATCCAAAGAAATGCCATCACAATTTTGATTCCATGCAGAGGGGATGACTCCTCGCTTCCGACGACTCGCGCACGAAGTCGAACATTTTATGATATAACAGTTTAACGCTATTCCTCGATCTCCTCGCAAGCTTCAAAGTGATCACCCACCCACTCACTGGCCACTGCTAATGATTATTGAAAGCGGTTTTCAATTGGGAACCGTTTCTTTATTTTTACGCATCTGAGGTGGACTAACATCCTAAAATGGAAGCGTAGGGTTAGCGGGTTACAAATTCTACTTAAACCCAGAATGTATCTATTTATTTTTATTTATTAATTTATCTTTTTTATCTATTATAATATTTATTTATTCATTTATTTATATTTATTTATTGTTAGTCATGTTTAAAAAACTTAGTTAATAAGTAAACTTATTAAGCTAAAAAAATCAAAGACGTTAAGCATACTAAATTAAATTTTAGTCGAATATTTAAAAAACATTTAGCGTAAAAGAATGGAATATTTAACTGATATGATTAGTTTAGTTCACCGGAAAGTATATTTGTGACAATTGTACCTATTATACATAACTTGAGCAGATCTAAGAATAAGTAACATACACTAAGTAAGATTCCAAAATAACTAAAATAACTAACAAAGTTACAACACGCATACACTTTTTTTGTTGTTTTTGTTAGGTCTAGCAAAAGTAAACTATTTTTCGAAAAAAATAATTGTATTTTGCGTTAAGGAGAATTTAACTACTTTTTATCTTGTTTGGAAATGTAAGTTGTGCGAAATTTTATGTTTAAATCAAGCATATTAAAAATTTAATCAGCAATTTGACGCGTTCATTAGCACATGCGTGCGTGGAAAAACTAGTAGTCAGCAATACAGACAATAACTGTTGTTACAAGTTCCAACTACTTATATTGAAAGCAGGGGCTTCTATATAGTCCAAGATACCAGGAAAAAATGAATTCTTAAAGTTATTTAAATTTTTTTTTTTTAAATTTTGTAAATTGAAAGGAAGAAAATTGAAACGGAAATGAAGTGGCTGCAATATATGGTGAGTAAAATATATAGTAATTAAAGCTAAGAAAACAGCGTAAACTAAAGTAGTGGCAAATTAGCAAAGTTTTACTCTGATTTCTAAATTGCTAATTTACTCTGATTTCTAAATTATGAATGAAAATCTAGCAATAATTTTTGATCACCCTCTAAAAATTCCTCCGAGTTATTTTTTTTCTTTTTTTGCTTTAGGTGCATGAAAACTAAATTTCTATTTAACTTTTTGGTGCATTTAAAAAATACTATATTTTGCAAACCTTTTTATCATGTTTTGTATGCAGAGCATGTGATAACAACGGGATTTTAAATATAAAGTTAAAGTGCAAAAACTGCTTACACTTTAAAAATCTGTATTAAAAATATTTTCAAATTTAAAAAAAAAACGTATTGAGTGATTCAGGCCAAATATACAAATATTTGATATATTGGCCAAATATAAAATGACTCAGGCTTAAAATAATATACAAGTAAGTGATATTTAAATGCATATGACCATATTCCTTTGATAATTAGTTGAGATCTCTATTGCCTAGCATTGAAGATCTTTTAGGCCTAAAAGCACATAAGACGATAATCACTGTCCTCCATAATCTTCTGTTTTTTTTTTATAACCGTCGTTGAACAGCCGACCCAATTTAATGGGTTTACGACTGCTAATGTTCAACTCCGTATCCTTGTAATTTTGAACCCAATCCAGAAGACAAGGGAACTCGTGGATCGAGTATTGGGAGAAATTTACCTTCGTGGAGGACTTTTTGATGGAGCTTACCCGCATTTGCTTTACATGGAGAGGAAGACCACGACAACCTCCCACGGTTAGCTTGACAACAAGGGGACTCTAACCCATGATCCGTCTACCACTGAGAATATATCACGTCAGCACTGCAAGCGGTGCAAGCCGGATGCGGAATTCGTATCGACTGGGATTCGAACCCGGTTCGCCTCATTGGAAGGCGAACACTCTATCCCCTGAGCCATCGAGGCTCATCTTCTTCTGTTTATTGCAATCTCTCTGGCAACATTTCTACTAGGCCAATTAAATTGCCTTCTCTAATTAATTATCCATCTCCCTCTATGCTGTTTTCAGCCTACCTCTAATTCCTTTTCCATCTGGTGACCAGTTCAACGTGATTCTTTCGTTCTCTCAGGCATGTTTTCTCAATATGCATCAAATTCAGTTCTATCCACTTTTTTCACTTTGTTTCCCCTGTTTTTATTTTTTATTGATTCAGTACGCTAATTTTTATTATCATAAATGATAATTTTTATTATAAATGAAGATGTCCAGATGTAAAGATGAAACATAACATCACGTCTAAGTCATTAAATAAACGGTACAAAAGCTAGTAAAGTTCACAAAGCAGCGAGAAAAAATGAATGTAACGATGACTGTCTTTTACATAGTATAGAAAAATTATATCACAAATGCTTCTGCCATTTGTGATATAAGTTTGTTTAGAATTTTAAAGAATAAAAACAGTTTAAAAGTTAAGAAACACTAATTATATATCACATATTATTTAATTAGTTATTTATAAACTAATTTGACGCAACAACACTAACTATTTAATTCGTTACTTAAACACTAATTTGAAGAAAAAGAGAGTTTCTTGTTTTATGCTGTCAAAGAAAAAATCCCTCTTCAGAAACATGTTTTCTAGGAATTGTTTTAAGTTCATTAAATATGCAAAATGGTTTGAATAAATTACTTCAATAATGAAATGCTGCCTTTATTGATTGTTAGCTATAAATTCTTGATTCTTTCAGCTATACATCTTAATGAACTGTAAAGTATTCTGTCATTATTGATTTAAGTTTATTTACAATTTCTTAAAAAAAAATAGGCTACACATATAGGCGTTGCGAACTTTTTTTTTTTAAAAAAAGCTATTTGTTTTATGATATTAAAGAAAAACTTCCTGTAGTGAAACCTAATTTTCTAACAATTGTTTTAAGTTCGAGAAAGTAATTTCTCTTCCTAAACCTGAGGGTTGCATGTCGTCGTAAAGATCATAAATTCTAAAAGTTATACGTGCAAAAGTTGCGTTTCTAAAAATACCGTAATTATATTTTTATGCAGAGAAACTCAGTAGTTCAGCCCTATTGCGTTACGTGTTGCCATTCTGCGAGAAAAATTTTGCATAAGAGGTTGTGGTAATTATTTTTATTGTCTCAAATATAGCGAATTGCTGGATTTTAATTATGAGCTCGGTACAAGAAATGCTTTTAAATTTAGTATTATCTTTACTGAGTTTCTTTTATGGTTTGAAAATGGCTTTTTTAAATTAATGAAGCTTGCTTCAAATTAATTATATTAAGCCACAAAATTTTGGGAAATAATTTACTTCGAATTTTCATTATGCAAAAACAAAAATGTAGTTTACTCAGATTAGACTTTTAGGCAAGAGCAAAAGCTGTTCTAAAATTTTCCTTTAATAAAAATTGGAAAAATTTATTGTATTTTTAAAAAAAAAGAATAATAATTTCAATTTTTTTTTAAAGAATAACTTTTGCAGGAAAAAGTAAACAATAAAATTTTGCGTATACCTTAGATGATGAGCAAATCAAGGTTTAAGAAAGCAGATGAAAATTATGTAGTTTATTTGATGCTATTATTGTTATTCAAAAATCGTCGACTTTTAATCTGTTTTATTCAAAACTCTTATAAGAGAGGCTTGCAACACATTTGAAGATTATATAATACCTGGAAAATTAACTGACAATATATCAACTCGATTCTTAAAATTTATACGCAAATTTTTGCACGCAGATTTAAACGCAAATAACAAAAATGTAGTTTACTCAGATTAGACTTTCAGTAAATCAGATTAGACTTTCAGTAAAATAATAATTAAAAAAATTTTTAAAGAATAACTTTTGCAGGAAAAAGTAGGTAATAAAATTTTGCGTATACCTGAGATGAATTGCAATTTAAGGTTTAAGAAAGCAGATGAAAATCATGTAGTTTATTTGATGCTATTATTGTTATACAAAAACCATCGGCTTTTCATTTGTTTTATTCAAAACTTTTAAAAGAGAGGCTTGCAACACATTTGAAGATTACATATTACCTGTAAAGTTAACTGACAATATATCAACTCGATTCGTATAATTTACAGGAATTTTTTTTAAAATATTCTTATTTACAATTTTTTCATGCAGAACCATATCGTTACTTATAATAATGAAAATATATAAATAATAATGAAAAAAATAAGAAACGACTGATTTAAAGTAAAAAATTATGAAATTTTTTTTTTTAAAAAATACCTGAAAATAATTTTGCATATATAATAGTGTGGGCTGATGAAAAGATTATATCTTTTATTTTCCAGTTTTTTTAAAAAAATAAAATTTCGTACTTTTTTTTTTTTTAAATCAGTCGTTACTTATTTTTTTTATTATTATTTCCTCCCCCCTTTTTGCATACGTCTATAATTTTCCTTTGTTTTATCTTCATTTTGAACTTTTATATGTACATATTACATCATTTACTCAAAACAAATGAAAGTATAACACGGGATTCGTTGTTTATATGTCATTAGTAAACTTTTGTATTGATGTCTATTATATCTGAGCTCATTTGAAATATTTTGTATTTCTCTCATATTTTTTATTTTCTTGAAATAAAAATAACATTAAATGAGACACTAATTTCGATCGTCAGACTGAAAGCATATCTATAGCTATATTTATAACAATAGCCTATCTATTACTCTATATATGCTTAAAAAGTCAATTTTCAATTATAGGATTTTGGTGAACATTTTAGTAAAAGTATTTCATATATATATTTGAGTTTTTTTAATATTAATTTAGTTTTATATAGTTAAAAAAAAAATTTCCTTTCATTTATTATAACTAAATTTAAATAATATCACATTATTTATTTATAATTACATGTATAGCATTTGTAAACATAAACACTAACTACTATCCNATATATATATATATATGCTGCTCAAAACAATTTAAAGATATTGAAAGTCTATAAAAAACGAAATAAGCAATCTTTCGCATAAAATGGAAGAAGAGAGTCCCAAATGGAAAGTTTTCTTATTTTCAAACTTTACAGTATACAAATTTTGAGTCTGACGTCGAAGACGACGCCTTAGTGGCAGCGAATTTGATTAGGATTTCAACCTAATGTAAGACAAATCGGAAAAGAATGATTGACATTCAGTGAGCGCGTTATTTCGATGAGTGCAATGTTTCAACTAAGTCATTTAACTGAGTCAGAAGCTTGGAGAGTAACAGGAGCCATTGGAGTTTCACAAAGTGTTATTTCTAGGGTCTGGAACAATTTTTTTTGGAGCCTGGAAATACAGACCGAAGATCAGGGTAAGGGTGCAAACTGCTCGGAGGCACCGAAATATGAATGCCTCTCTTCTTCTACAACTTCTTCACTTGGCTACTGTCACCACTGGTTCGAAACAAACTGTTTGAAACCACCTTGATGCTGTAGATCTGTAAGCTCGCTGACCAATGATGTGCGTTACGTTAACAGCAAGGCATCGTCGTGCACAAGGGCAACAGAGCATTCGAACTGGAGGATAAATAAACGGCTCAATATTCTTTTCTCTGAAGAGTCGCGTTTTTTTCGTTCAGCCTGATATTAAGCGTATTTTCATCTGGAGGGAACTTGGCACTAGAAACATTCCTGCGTTCTTGCACGAAAGCGTAAGATTAGAGGGAGTGCACTGGGGGAGTTTGGTCTACGCTTTCATCTCCATTGATGGGCGCATTGATCTCCATACCATTCGAAATGGAACTCAGACCTGTCACCGATATAGGGCCGAGATCCTGAGATCTGCTGTAGTCCCTTACGCAGCATCAATTGGAGATTACTTCATGTCAATGGACGACAATTGCAGACCACGTTGAGACACGGCCACAAGACTAACTTGGTGAAGGATATCCTTTCGGAGGAAGGAATCATATGAATGGATTGGCCAGCGTGTTCCCCGGAAATGAACCGAATTGAGCATTATTGTGACATTCTAGACAGACAAATTACTAAACGCCTACCACCCCAACAAGCTCTCCAAGAATTGGAAGGAACTCTTTCAGAGGTTTGGAGGACCTACAATTAATTACTAAAGAAAGCAAGAATTTTTGAACACTCTATGCCAGAAAATCAAGCAAAACGCTTGTATCGAGTACTTAGGTTCTTATTTTTAATAACTGCATAAAGTTTCGTAAACCTACAGTAAATATTTATTAAGATATGAATATTTTTACAAGAAATTAATTGTTTCGCCTTACGATTTTATGCTATAGCTTCATAAATACTTAATGAAATTGAAGAAAATGTTTTGGAAAATGAAAAATTAATTACAAAATTATTGATTTAAAATTTCAAAAACATTCGTCTGAAACTGCGTAAGTTATGAACATTTACGCCAGTTCTTTTATAAGCCTCATGCGCAGAAAAATTTTAAAATGTTTTTTCATAAATTTGTAGGGAATCGTATTTACCAATAATGATAAAAGTTTTATTTGAATATCTTAAGAGTGTAAAAAGTTTAAATCGTAAAATAACATTTAAGGGAGGCGAACGTACAGTATTTTACAATATTGATGGTGGGTCGGAACTTGGAGATGTTTTTAAAAAACGTTTGATCTCCTCACGATTACTTTGCTCAATTCAATAGTACATCCGATAGTAGTACTTCCGATCCGATCAATAGTACTTCGTACATCCGACAATTTTCAGATTTCATAAGCTTTTTTTGTTTTTCCTCGCTGAAATATTAACTCGAACCCCCAATCTATGCATTTTTCTGTCATTATTTTTAATTAGGATTCTAAAAATTTATATAAATAACTGTTCTTTGTAAAACATCGTTTATATACTTTTAATTTATAATCTAATAACTGCAAGTTTCTTTGTTACTGTTTTATTTTTCAAAACTTTATATTGAGGAATTTTTTGAAACCAAAAGAAAACAAATCTTTAAGTATATTGTCTTTTGTTTCTTGTTAAAATTTTAAATTTGAACAAATTTTATTTTCTCCGCATATTTTGAATCACTTCACTTGAATTTTGTGATGAATAAAATGAACATTGAACGCTTTCATAACAAAATGCTCTTTAGAAACTAAGTCCATATCATTAAAATAATTCACATTTTTTAAACATCATTCATACTTTAAGAACCATAAATTAGGAAAAAATTTGTAACTGTAAAATAAAGAAGAAACTATATATAGAATAATAATTTATCAAATTTTTAGATTTAAGAGTTTCTATATACCTTCAAAACTGATCATTCAAGTTATATATTTCATTGTAACTAAGTACCAAACATTTCATATTTATGATCTATACTGACACACGCTCCAGAATAGTTGCGTGATATGTAGCAATTTAATCAGATCATTAGATTTGCTGATCATTTTTGATCAACATTTGAGAGGATATCATCGAAAACTGGTAAATTTTGTTTACTGCAAACATTTAAAAGACATATTTTGTATTAAATGTTGGTATAAATTTATAGCGAAACGCATTTTTCTTATTTATGAGCAGGAAATAATAAAAAAAACAAACAATCTAATGCAAAATACATTAAAAAATATGAATACAGGATGTAATTTATACAGTTTTTACTTCATATACGTTTAAAATTAAATGTCAAAGACATGAACAGCTTAAGAATTGAGAGTTTTCGCAATAAAATAAAATAACTACTTTGCAAGTAATTCTGTATCAAATTACGATAAAAAGCGCCGTCAGCTAAGGTTCCCGTACTTTTTACCGAAAAATCAATGTTTACTGGAACATATTACAGAGCAAAAAAAACAAAAAAAACAACCAATATTCCGTAATTTTCACAGTAAAAATTATCATAA
Source organism: Parasteatoda tepidariorum (assembly GCF_043381705.1). Classification (NCBI taxonomy): domain Eukaryota; kingdom Metazoa; phylum Arthropoda; class Arachnida; order Araneae; family Theridiidae; genus Parasteatoda; species Parasteatoda tepidariorum. The sequence goes on from NC_092213.1 coordinate 43,846,459, forward strand.
AATCACAGAGTCACTCTAATTAAATAATAATTACTGTAAAAATTTTGGAATAATATTTTCACAGTAATGGATATTACGGATGATGCATCGAAAATCCTGCCACTTTATACCGTAATTTTTTATTGTAATTGTAATTTGGAGATCCTGAATTTTTTACAGTATATTTGAAGCATGGGCTGAATTTGCTTGTAAATGTTTAACGCTCTTATTGTCAGCTGGACATTTAATAGCAGTTTTAGTTTTTTATACTTTAATAATTGAAATTCAATTAGAAAGAAAATAATCAATTCTATTATTTTATTTTTTTTAAAAGAACAAAATGGCAAATTTTGATGAAAATATTATAAATATATTTTTACTTGAAATAAATTAAAACTCGTTTATTTCAAGCATATTATTTAAATTTAAAAAAAGTTAAAATATTTATTATAAATTTAGAAAATAAATACTTCGGATAGAAGATTTGTAAACATTTTTGTACGTTTTATAACAGTTCACTAAAAACACAAAAAATAATATTTGCATTTATATTAAAAAAAAAAAAATTACCTAAAAGTTTCTCCTTAATTAAAGAAGTAAGAAAGGTTGAAAACAAATCAGAAAAAGTAGGTACTTTGACAATACCCAAAATTTAATAAAAATAATTATGAAATTTAAAATAAAATTATTTCGTAAGCATTTTTTTAAAGCACGTAATAACACTTTTTTTCGCGGCACTTTTGATAATAGAAAAGGAACGGTTCTCTATCCATTAAACAAATTGACTTCTTTACATAGAAGTATAAGGTTTTTTTGTTTAAATTCTGTTTCTGATAATTTTCTTAATGTATATGAAAAGTTTTCGAATGTATATGAAATTTTCTTTTTCGTCTTTTTTCCTTAACCCCTTCTCCGTCGGATTTTTTTTTCGAATTTTCGATCCAAAAAAAGAATTTTTTATTGCTAAAAATTTATATATGTTCTATAAAAAATTCGAAAATACAAACTATTTTTGTCAGCAAGCAGTGTTTTGCCAGAACTATTGGTGGAGAATTATGTGATGCCAAATTCACTAATCTCCAGTTTTCATCTTTTCCTGCAATGCACCCAAGTTTTATCTTAAAAAAATAAAACTGATAACCCATTTATTGACTCTATTGCTTTAAGGCATTTAAGATAAACATCTGCATTAAAATAATTTTTAAAATAAGGTAAAAAATATTTCGTGAAAAAATTTTCCAGCCTTACCTAAATAATTTCCTAAACTTTTCCAAACAAAATGATTTTCCAGCCTTATTTATTATAACTATTTTGACAAGCGACGGTAACACCAATGAAAGCGACATTACACAAAGTATAAAATGATTTTGATTTAAATTGAAGGCTGGAAATTTCACTGCAAAAATTGTAAAAAAAGTGCTGCTATCACTCAGCAAATGCGCCATCTCTTAGCAATATTAAGAAATACAAAAATAATCGCGGGATTTTAAGAGATGTGTAAGTAGCGACATTTCTCAGTCATTTTCAAGACAAATTTTCCTTTTTAAATGTTCAACGCGAACATGAACCTCACTACCAGCATCATAAGTTGATCAACTGACTCCTGTGGCGATACTTTATTTTTCTTTCAGGTTATATAAATTAATTTCAGAAACAATTTGATGGGAAAACAAATTATGTAAATAAATCTAAACGTATTTGGATCTAAACCTAAATTTTGCAAAAAAAACTATTAGAATTCAATCTAAATTTTTTCCAAAAATTTTCCATACAAAATAAAATATAGATATAATTAAAAAATTTGTAAGAATAGTGCAGCTTCCGATTACTTTCGAAGGCTAACTTTTTGTTTGGATTTTTAGGTATATTATACACTACAACATGGTATAAGTACAAATAACTTTGAAATACTGATAATTATATTTTTCAGATATTCTTTTTTGGTAAATAAAGTTGGCAGGTATCTATGTGGGTGGACACTGTAGTTTTAAATGTTTTTATAATTAAATGTTATCAATAAGTAAGATTTTTAATATAAAAACAGCTTAAGATTTTTCTTCATACTCAGACACTAGAGATGCAGTTTTTTAAGGAATGGAGCGTTCAACTCCCCATGAGGTGATTTAGGTTTGAATCCTAGTTTTTCCTCTCTATGCAACGCATATGCGGTTAAGCTCCATCAAAAAGTCCAAGTCCACAATACTGAAATAGCTGTTTTATGGAACTTTTGAATAAAATAACACAGTTTGCTTGTATAAATAACGACCTTTTCTGTTACAATAACAGTACTTATCTGCTGAAAAAACTGGTGTCTGTTTTTAAATTACTAGTATTTTGCTGTGAAAAAACGGTTTTATACTGGCACACCAGCTGATAGTTTTCCATTAATTCAACAGTTTTTTATAGTTGTTGCTGTTGACGTATGCCTGTTTAGGCAGAGGGGGTTCAAATGTTCTTGTTGACTAGTGGCGCCATCTATGGCCAAGAATTTGACTTCTGCCACAACATACGTGACACCCGTTTATAGGGCGGACCCATTCATACATCCAATCATTCATCTACAGATCGTAACTTTGACTGAATCAAAGAAGTTTTTTGTAGTATATATATGTATTAAAAATATAGAGAAAGCATGGAAAACATTCAGGATTAAGAAAAAGAAAAGAAAGAAAAAAAACACTATTAAAAAGCTGGAAAACAAAAAAAAAATGAAATCCACAAAAAGTATTGTTTTCTAATAATGTATTAATATAGCCAAAATAAAATATATCAATACAGTAGTGCGAGGAGCACTAAAAAAAATTGAAACAAAATAGAACACATTAAGTAAAAAATATATCGCGTAAAAAACAAAAAATGATAGGTAAAGAAAAAACAGAGCAAAACACAAAGCGAAATCTATAAAGAGAGTAGCGAATACAAATGAGCTTACATTCACGGGAAACTTTTTTCAAAAACTATTTAAAATATTTTTGTAATAAGATTGACAGATTACAAAGTCCGCAGTGGACTGATCGTTAAGACACGGTTCCCAGCAGATCACCGAAGTCAAGCTTCACTGGCTGTGGTCAGTGTGCGGGTGGGTGACCACTTGGATCAGTCTGCGTAGGGACCAAGGGTGTGCGGCGTTGGTCCTCGTTAAACTGTTCTACCGTGAAGTGCTCGACTCCGCGTGCAGGTCGTCAGGCTGCTGAAGCAGGGGTGCCATCCCCTCCGCAGAAGATCAAAATTGTGATGGCGTGTCTTCGGATCATCCTCAGGGATGTTTCCCAGACCATCGCCAATAGCCCATTGTATAGCTCTAGTGCGACGTAAATGAACTACAACAGCAACAACAACGACAGATTACAAAATATAAAAACGGAAGCGCAAGCGAGCCAAAAGCGCAAACCGAGGGATTTTGTTTCATTGAGAGTTCTCACTGTAGTACTGAAGCGCGTTTCATTTGTTAATTTCCAAGGATTGGCCAGATAATATAATTTAAAGAATTTTATTATTAATAAGGTTGATATTTAATTATACAATTTAAAAAAAACTGTTCTGTAACT